>NC_056725.1:54052602-54057602 GCF_019279795.1 Protopterus annectens
TTCTGAAAGCATGGCCCACAGCATACCATGTAAATATGTCATGCATTATTCAAAAAATGAAAGCTTAGTCAAGTGCACTGAATATATACCAGAATCCTGGAAAATAGCTGTCTTACTTCCCCTACAGAAGGAAGGGCACTGGCGACTATAAGCCTATGTGCCTTATCAGCATCACCTGCAAAGTGATGGAACACATCATCATCATCATCACAGATCTCATAAATGAAGTCTAAGGGGTGCCTACAATTTGCAGACTTTAATCAAATGGGCTTTGTTAAAATAAATGCAACCTTGTTAATTTCTTTGAAAGAGTCAGAGAAGCACTGGATCAGTGCAGCTTTATGCACACAGCTTACTTTGATTTAGATAAGGCTTTTGACACTATACCCCACTCTTTACTAAACTGGTCAAACTCAGTATAAAGTCTTAGGTAACCCATTAGATTGATGACTGGCTTACTGATACACAGTGCTCTGTTAAAATTAATGACACACGAGCCGCCAAAAGACTTCTCAATAGTGGTGTACCCTGGGCTCAGTTTTGGACTATTTCATTTTGGCATTTACTTCTCTGATGTCAAATCTAACATTAATTGTGTCTAACTGACCAAGATCATGGATGATTACAAGCTTCAAGGCATCATCATCTCTCCTAAAGACACTCAAATCCTACAAGAGGACCTAACACATACAAATTTGAGATGTAAGGATCATAGTTGAAAGCTGAATGCCAAAGAATGTAACATTGTACAATTTGGAAAATAGAAACTCTCAGTCACTCACCAGATAAATGTCATCCTCTCCTTTAAAGCAGACACTGTAATTAAAGGCACCATCATGAATAATTTACCCTCCTGGGATCATCATCTACCCTCTGTCCTTAGGAATGTCTTCTACTACAACCAACTGATTTCTAAGAGCAGCTAATCTAAGTCAGATGACATCACCATTTCTCTCTATTTATATGTTATCAGGTCCATGATATAATACAGTATGATCTCAGTATGTGCCCATCCAAACACGTAAACCAGCTTGAAAAAAACTTGGCAGTTTCTCAATAAAAAATCTCAGGTATGAGCTTCCTAAGTTACCTACAGTATGTAAAAGCCCTGTCTATATGTTCTGTCTCCTACAGACTCCCATTGGGTGATTTATACCCGGCCTACGAAGCTGTGTGTCCTGGTTGATCTGCTGCACATAGGTAAATCTTTCTGTAACAAAAATTTAAAATCAAGGGACTAAAATCTATATTGCAACTTAATTGTTGGCTTGAATGATTTTTCTTTCAAAAATTCACCACTTTAGAACAGGCTCCATCTTGCTGTAAAGCATGCTCATTACTATCATCAAATCTAACTTTAGATGACAGTGTGGGAAACTGTAAATTTACCCCAGGCCTAGTCCACACCCCCATGGTCATGGGGAATGACTAACTGGGTTAGCAATGAGACTGCAGTTGTTAGGCTTCAAAATGGTTAACTAATTAACTAGTCTACTACTCAGTAGCAGCCTAAGAACCTGCAGTCACAAAGCATTCCATTCTGGTTCTTTCCAGACATTTATGAAGACAACTAAATCTCCTGACTGGGTACCCACAATATCCAATCTCTACAATAAAAAAGCACAATACATTGCTTGCAATAACATTGTCAGTGGATTCTCATGCCTGCCATCTTTTTCACATCCCATTACGAATTCACCCCTTCACCATTTTCTTCTCATTACACCCCTCTGCATTCTACTTTAGATTTAATAACATCAACAAAATAGAAATACTGCTTGAGCATATTCCAAATTTTATCCCCGTCTGTTCTGACAACCTTGGTGCTTTGTTCACAAAATCAAATAGGTTACATCACTGTCTTGGTACACATTTGCAATATGCCACCCCTCCCCCCCCAGCCCCGTCAGAGCACTATGTCCATCATATGGGAATGTGGACTAGAAAAAGCCCTTCTAGTAATTTTCATATTCTAAAACTCCACATTACTGCCAACAATCCATACTTCCCCACTCTAAGGAAAGTTCTAGAAAAGATTACTTGCAAACATTTAGCTGAACTTATGTACAGATACACTGCTTCTGGAATCCTGTGTAGTATTTTCATGGGATAAGACTCTGTATACTACCAGACGACATCCATTTAAAAAGGGGCAAAAGCAATCTAACTGGGGTCATGCTTAAAGAACTTACCAATAGCTTCACCGAACTCATGATGCTCTGAGACAATATTTTAGCAACTCAAACTAGTCCAAAAGCATTCCTATCATTCAATCACTGCCTCTCAAAAAAATCCTTCAAAAATAAAATTTGAACCTCACTCTCTTCCCAAAAGAAATTATCTAAGGCTCAGTTCTTGCCCTTCTTTTTTTCTATTTTCATTAACAAACTATTTCTAGATTTTCTCTACTTTCACACAGTCTTTTATGCTGGTGAACTGGTCCTTTACAGGTCTGGCCTATCTATCTTATATGACCATAACAAAAATTTAAAAAATGACCTCTCCCTGCTTTCAAATTAGTAAAAGAATATCAATCTATTACAAAATATTGCAAAATTGAAAGCCTATCTGGCACAAAACATAAACTGGTCTCAGTTCCTCCAAGCTTGCACTTCAAAAATATCAATAACCATATACAAAAATGCAACCTCTTCTTTCAAATATGTAAGCCTTTGGTTTGATGAAAACTTACACTTCGAGAAGAGCACATATCATAATAAAGCCAAAATAAACAAATTTCTCTAATGGGCTTGAACAATTTCTAATGTTATATCCCATGAAACAAGAATTGCAACTGGTAAATGTGCTCTTTACTCCACGTACTACAAAACACTGTTCAAACCATCAGATTGCATGCGATTTCCTTCATTTTACAACAATCACAGAGATTTGGCTTTAATTTAAAAATGTTTATTTCAAATGTTACAGCAAAAATAATTTGTTAAATAAAACAAAACAGTATCACATTAAAAACAGACTTAGCTTGAGAAGCAATAAGCTTCTCTTCCCTTGAATGTCGTATTTACAGAAAATGCATTTGGCAACCCATTAAATTAGAGAGGTACAGGGATTCATAATCAAACAGCATATTGTGAAATCCTAATTAGTGGCTATGTGAAAGGTACAGGAATTCAAAAGACAAATGTGTAACACATTTATTAAGAGCTTGGGACAGTCCACTGGACATAAGTATACCATTTAAGGGGCATCCCAAGAGTAGTATGGTTAGAGTTACACAGTAGCCATACATAGGTTGTGGATATCAAACCCTGCACTACAGGAAGAAGCTCAGAGCATCACTCATCTGCACTAAGTACCAAACTGGTATAGTCCAACAGAGCAAATCACACCACATGCCTGCAAAAAGCAAGCTTAATTAAAAATATATTCATGGATAAACTATTAACATTAAATTTGTAGACTTCTTCACAGGCAAGTAATAAACACATTGTCAATCAACAAAAGGAGAAAACCAATGGACGTATTCAAAGAACATGGTTCATATGATGATGCTTCTATTAATTACAACCACAAAGACACACACACACACACACACACACACACACACACACACACACACACACACACACACACACACACACACACACACTATCAATAACAGCCTGTTATATGACTGCACATACCACAGATGATTACTATCAGAAGAGATGAATGGACAAATGCATAAATAATTGCAGAGAAATACATTTCAGATTGTTACTGTGAGAATCACACAGTGCAGCCCACTGTACTTCAAATACCTTCCTACTTTTCAAAACTCAATAATAAGAGATAAAGACCCAAAATGAAGAACACATTTTTTATGGTCTTATATACTTAGAAAGTTGTATGTGGAACAGGTTTTGCATTAGCAAGCATTTTTCTGAAGAGTATGATGTCTGAAATTCACATCTGTTATTATTTAGTGACTGCAGTCCATAACACTTTGCCAGAAAGCTTCACGTTTTTTGAGGTACCCACCACAAATATAAATAAAAAATCATGTGTTCTCATACCTTAAATCACAAGATGACAGCATGTGTAGTTCTGATCCTCTTCTGTTTGCAGGTCATATGTTACTTAATTTTCTATATTAAACTTACTGATTTGTCATTCACTATTACTCTATTGCTTAAAGTTAATTTCACAACTTCTGAGCCAGTTTCAAAAATATATTAATATACTCATTTTTCCACGTATTTCTAAGGTTGTATGCTGTAATCTTATCATATATTCATAATTGTTGTTAAAATAAAGATTTTTCCCCACTGTGGGTGGGATTTGATAACACCTGTGGTGCATAAAATTGCAAATTACATGGAGATCCAATGGCAACTAAATGTCTGGAGCTCAGTTCAGAAATGAATCACATAAATAACAATCACATCTAGCATACAGCGGTAAGTAGAACCATAGTGCCCTGAAAAGGGAAGGCAACCATTGTAAGGTTTGAAATACTAATGTTCCACGGTGAAACAGTTACAGGCAGCTGCAACACACGGAGTACGAACAAATCAACACTGCACATAATGCAGTTTTAACACAAATAGAATTATGACAACTCTATCATATCATCTATGCAAAATGTCAAACCCTGCTGTTATAAGACAAACAAATAAAGAGATGGCTCCATAAGTAAGTGCCAATCCCTTTACAGAAATTCCAGAAGTGAGCAAAGAAAATAAGCACACAGTACTAGGTAGCCGACAACTTTACTGTTACTGTATGGAAATAAATGGCTCCATATTGAAATGTCGACAATCAAAATGTCGAGTGCTGGCAAGCCAAAAAATAGATCGCACACAAAGGAGAAGAATGAATTTCAAAACCCGCTTTTCTCCTTTAAACCTCTTTTTGTGGGGGGGTGGGGAGTGGCAGACCTCCCACCCACTTATATATACCAACTCCAAGATTGCCATAATTTTGACAAAAGGGAATATTCCAAGAAATGGCATCTCAGACTCAGTACATGCAAATCAGATGTCTTGGCCATTAAGTCT
>NC_056725.1:54067602-54102602 GCF_019279795.1 Protopterus annectens
ACCTCACAGGCTCTCTGTGTATTCACCTCACTAAGTCATTTGACTTTGTGGACAAAAACCTCCTCTTAGGAAAAAAATAACAGACTCCAGTATCATCTCACATCTTTGTTTCAGGACTTCCTCTCTAACAGGAACTTCTCAATAAAAACTGGCACTATTCTCCTTAACAAACAATCCTTTTCATGCTTGTGCCCCATGGCTACATTCTTGTCCCTCTCCTTTTTCTGTATTTATTAAGAATTTCCCCAATGACCTTTCAGAAATCCTACTAATTCTATATGCAGATTACATAGTCATCTACAGATCCAGCAGCAACCTGAAACAGATTCATTTCCAACTACATTCAGACCACCACCATTCCATCAATAAATGGCTTATAAACCACAGTCTAATCTTTAACCCTTCTAAAACCAAAATCATGCTATTTGAACCCCCCTATAAACCATCCCAAATCTCAAACAGCATTCACGTCACTGACCTTAACAACTACCCCACTGAAACAACCATCTCCTTCAAATATCTTGGAATATGGTTAAATAAAACCTTAAACTTTCAACTACACATCAGAGAAAAACAGGAACACATTAAACTCCCTACTCATTTGAGCTAACAGAATCTCTTCCTATCCCAGCAAACCTGCCAGCCTAGCCACAGGGAAAAGAGTCCTAGTGGCCCAGTTACAATATGGCCTCACAACCATTGCTTCATTTTGGACCTCTAACTGTTTCAAATAAAATCCAGTGATTCATCTCTAGGTCCCCAGAAAGGGGCATCACTGCCTTACTAGCAAAACCAAAATGCCTCAGTGTAATCCACAGATCTTTGCTCTTACTAGGAATGCAGTTCTTCAATTTAATAAAACTACAGGCCTACCCCTCTCCTTTTATCCAAACTTATAGAAAAAAACATGCTCTTACAACCTTACGAGTTAGTCTCAAGCAACCCCTGGTGTCATAATTTGCATAACTAATCTAGAGGAAATAAAGCATGCCTCCTCCTTTTTAGTTCCATCACTTTGTCAGTCTCTCCCATCCTACTTCAAAGGCATCACCTCTTTTACTCTGCTTTTGTCATCAGTGTAGAACTTACCTTTTCAGTAAGGCGCAATGCACTTGCCACATTAAGGGACATGTCACCTGAATATATTACCTTTAAACTCAACGTAATCAAACTTTCCTACAACTATTCTCCATCTTGCTTCTTCTGTAAAGTACTCATTAAATACTGATGCATCGACTCCTTTCTTCTAACTATGTCTAATACTTTTTCAATACTTAGCTATTGTGTGTGTGTGTGTGTGTGTGTGTGTGTGTGTGTGTGTGTGTGTGTGTGTGTGTGTGTGTGTGTGTGTGTGTGTGTGTGTGTGTGTGTGTGTGTGTGTGTGTGTGTGTGTGTGTGTGTGTGTGTGTGTGTGTGTGTGTGTGTGTGTGTGTGTGTGTGTGTGTGATTGGGGGTAAAATTTGCACATTTCACTAAGTTGACTACTATGATTTGTATTTTACTTCCTTTATTTTTATTGTATCTGACTACTTGGCAATTCACCTGGGCTGTGTCTGTAAAGGTTAAGTCTTGATCAGTCCACTTATCATAATAACAAACAAACAAATGAATAAATAAATAAATGCTATGTGGTGCAAGGAAAGATTCACAAGAAAAATGACCATTGCCAATTGTGCATGACACAAACTGGAGGAACTATAAAGTTTTTGATCAGAATCATGACATTTCCAAAGTAATAGGGTGTGCAACCTGTGGCTAATTGGCTGTCCCTTGTGGGACCCTCTCGGTTTAACAATTTGACTAGTGTTAACCATGTACATCTGTATTGTAAACATCTTAATACATACATTCATTCTTGACATCAGTAACCATGCATTTTGTTATTACATACCATTGTATGTCCCTGTTGTTCTATTAATTTTCTTAACCAAGAAGCTATATTCTGCATAAATACTTAAATATATTGTTAATGAAAGGATTTTAGAAATGTCTCAACATTTGGGTTACAAGCCTATATGAAGTTGCAGTTCCTCCTAATGTGTCTATATTACTGCAAGCAATACATAACAGTAACAGTCCATACATGCATATATAAAGCTCCCAATTATCTCCACTACATCTGCTAGTCTTAATTGTTGCCCATAGGAAGTAAAGTCCACACTAACTTGTCTCTTCTGAGCATTATATTTTAGAAAAAGAAAAAGAGAAAAAAAATATTGCTTAAATTAAGCCAGAAAATATCTCAGAGGAGCAAATGAAGTAAACGTCATGCAGTTTGTACTTCTGCAGAAGTGTTTTTTTATTACTTTACTTATTTTAATAGTGAGAAAATGTTTCTCAGTGATTATGTGAAAAATAAACTGAGGAGATGCATGTCTTGTTATATTTTATACCCCTCAGTAAAGGATACGTAAAGTCTTCCCTTATGATTTATTCCCCTGAGCGGATATATGACTTTTAGCACAACACAGAGTATGTAAAGTCTCACTAAATGTGCATCTTCAGGTGTTAGTATTTAAGTAGCCAAAGTGGTAGCCAAAGTAGCCAACATGGTAGCCAAGTGTATCTAAAACAATTGTGAAGTATTTTTGTGTATCTCTAATTTTGATTATGTGTATCTCTAATTTTACTTATTTGTATTAGGTAGAGTATTTATCTGCATGTAAATGAAAGTGTAACTTTTTCCTCTGTGGAGCTTTTCTCCCCGGGCCTCCGCTGAAAATGGACATGTATCCAGTCGGACCATCCCGGTCAACAAATGCAAAATAAATAAATAAAATAAATAAGTAATTACTGAAAGACTGTTACTGGACAGTAATTCCCCATTATAAACAAGTGGTTAGCTGGTCTGATGATGTAGGATCTGCACGTCTGTACTTTGTTCAGTCAAAGTCCCAGGTCACAGACAGCACAATTTGGAAGTGTCAGGGAGGTCATTGGACCAGTAGAGATAATTAGAATATAGCTGTGCCTCTGATGAATGCTCTTTGTAAGAGATACAAGTGCAAAAACACATACACAAGTTTGCATGACATAATCCGCAGTGGCAGCAGTGTGCATTTTTATGACATTATAGAAATAAAGCTACCTGCCTAGCATATCGACTGTTAGAGGAGTGGTCATATTACTAGTCCATGCCCTTCATAGGAGCATACCATGTTGGGGGGATAAAGGGTCATATGACTGACAGTGAGGCACCAGGAGCAGCAGGTCAGGGGAAGTAAAGTTGAACAAAAATAGCTCTCGTACAGTTACAGTGGTTGATTTAATGGTATGCCAGCACGTTATCTAGTGTTTACACTGGACAGTTCTACAGCCAGCCCCAAATGATGGGCCATGCCTTACCAACTGTTATAAACTTCAGCTTCTTCATTATTAGAAAGGAAATATCTTTAAAATGTGGCATATATGTGACCTTGCCTATTTTTAGTCACACATAAGAAGGGTAAACTCATAAAACAGTTTATGAGTCCCTAGTGGTAATTGATTGTAATGGGATGAGGGCTTCCAATGGCAAATTAGGCCTGTCCTTTTATACTACAAACATACCTCTGGTTGTGTTGAAGAATAAATCCATGTTGTCCAAGTACAAGATTATGTGTTGTATGCAGTAGTTCCTGTGATGGAATGCAGCTTAGAAGTTTCAAAAAATAAAAACTTCAGTTTTGCATTTAAGTTATGTTCGCCTCACAATATTAGATACCCTTATGAGCTCCTCACAAGAATCTGGTGATATCTGTTGCTTCTAAGCATTGATAAGGTCTACTCAGGAACATGAGTCATGTATCTGATGTTGAAAAGTGCTGTGGCTATCACTCCCCCTATGTTGTTACTCAACAAACAGATAATTATATAAATATTTTATATGCAATGTGGAAATTTACTGGATAATTATATAAATATTTTATACATAATGTAGAGATTTACTGGATAAGCACAGTAGCTACCCAATATTTTTTTCTACCATTTGACTTTGTTTCTATCCACTTAAAGCATTCTTATAGAAATCAAATTCCATTTATTAAATAATTTCTTATTTACTTCACAAAGTCAAACATATGACAAAATATGATATGCAATCATTAAAACAGCTTTTTTTAAAACTAAGTAGAATAAATCCACATCTATAAGCATGATTGTCAAGTCTTCATTTTTTAAAGAGAGCTTGTATATATCAGTGGGAAGCAGTGAGCACATGTCCGTTGCTGTAATTTACCTATTGTTGTCAAGTGGTACGTATTCCAGAAGAACCACACAAATGACTGGAGCATGCTATCCTGTAGTGGCTCTAGCACAGTCAGCCCCTGTGGCCAGTGCTACTATTTTTGGGTGTCCAGTATGTTTTGGCTTTTTTGGTATGCTGATACAGTTTGAAGGAGTTGCATTGTGTCTTTGTGGGTTGTAATGCTGTATTTCTTTCTTTTTTTTTTTTTTTCAAACACCTTTATTGAATTATCACTTGTATTTCTATGCTCAAGAAGTAATAGAAAACAAACTATTCCTGCTAAATATTCACATTTTAAGGTATTTCTTTCACAATTTGTAGCATTTTATCTGTTGGACTGTGGATACTTTGGATGTTATGAATGAATTCCTATTGTCTGCCAAAATGGCGACCTCGTGAATGACTGGGGACCACTGTCAGACAACTTCTTGCAATATCCTATTCTTTGTAACCATAGCTTAAGACAGTGATTACTGATTGACTGGTAGAATCTCCAAACAGTACTACTTCAGGGAATTTTGGGTAATAGTTCACACCTGGGAGAAAATAAAGATGCTTATATTGAACAGATCTACTCCAACCTTTAGCCAGGGAATACCATGTGGTGGGACTTCCTCTTTCTGCTCTTGATTCTTTAACTGCCACAAATTTCACAGTTTTGCATTAACTGCTTTATCTTTTCAGCCATATTTAGTTAGTACACAATTTCACATGGCCTTTCCTTGCATTTATTTATGCTAAGGTGTGATTCATCCATTTCTGATAACATACTTGTAAGCACTTAATATGACATATTACTTTTGATTGTGTGACAGTCAATCACAAAATGAGAAATATAATTCCATACCATCAGGCTATTCTGCCCTAATAGCATTGCTAAGCAACCAAAGCCCTATGCCATCTCTAAAATGCACTTCCAGTTCATGTAACTTCTGTGCTGTCACTGGTAACATCAAGACAATCTATAGCATTCCCAAACTTCTTCCAGGAGATTTTATTTTCACTCATGAAAATATGGCCTCCGGAAAGTATTAGAGATGTCCCTGAATTTCCCAGGTGTATAGTGCACTTGCAAGCTATGTTTCCATATGGTTAATCACATCCTTTGTAGATATGCTGAACTTAAGTAAGAACATTCTTAAGTGTCGCATTTCTTCAACTCTTCTACAATGTACATCTCACTACCTGTGTCAGGCACTTTGTCTCTATTACCCCGACATCCTTTGCTGCTGTGCTTTACAGCCCAGTGTCTGCACCATACAAACCCACTGTCTATACCACTGGTTTGTACTTCTTACTTTCCTTCTTTGACTTTTCTGTCACACACTACCCCTCACATTTTACCCCACATGACAGAACCACATGTGATTCTAGCGTTCACCTCTTCATCTGAACTTCTCCTCAATCATACCTCCCAGATTCTTGATGCTATTAAATGCTTTCACTGCTTTCCCTCTTATCTGAATTTCAACATGTTCTGATTTCTCCTGTTTGCTGTATGACCACTGACTTGTCTGTACCTAGCTTCATCCCATGTGCTTTCAGTTTTGCATTCCATTCCCTCATCATTTTCTGAAGTTCAATGTCTGTATATAGCAGCTTTATTGATCTGTCCCCTTCAGTCTGTCACCTGATATAGTCCATCACCAGTTATGAACAAAAGGGGGCTTAAAGATAAACCTTCATACACACCTACACTCACACCAAATCCCATCTGGAACCTATCAGTCAGTCTAAACAATGTTTGCACTTGCATCACTGGTTCCTTATACATAGCCTGCACTAAATCTACCAATGATTTTGTGGGTTCTAACCAGTGCAATACTGACCAAATCAGCCTTGTTGACACAATAACTCGACATAAATGCAATAATATAAGTTCTGACAGACAAAGCTTGTAGTAAACATTACATCTGTTCTAGTTGTGCATGTCTGCACATTTCTTAATGTCCTGGATGTGTATGGTATTGGTCTCCCTTCTGTAACAGTATTTCAACTAGATCTCACCAAACAGCATTAGTTTGCAAAGTTGCAAATGAAGTCATGTCACAATGCATACCTCTTAGTGCTAGGTACTAGACATTTCAACAAATCAAAACTTTTTCTTTTTTCTTGTTTTCATGGTCATCACCATACTGCAACATATTCTAGTAGTTTTCTTAGTAGTACTAAGATGTCTGACAAGTGAGAAATGATGCACTAATCTGCATTCAAGACCTGTACAACAGACAATTCATCAGTAGATTTCTGCATAGTCATAAAAGCTTGAACCTTATCAGAATCTGATTGAAGATCATTCTTCAACATGACTCATGGTGTCAAAGCCATGGCCTCAAGCTCAATGCCCAAAAGTGCATTGTCATCCCTTTTGGTAAAAACTCTGTACCCATGAACTACCACATATGCAGTAGTCTACTTAACACCAAAAGTGAGATGAGACCTTGGGGCACAGGTGGACAGTAGTCTCCCCTTTGATAATCACATTGCCACAGTAGTCAGGAAATCCTTCTATGTGGCACACCTCATCACAAAAGGTTTCTCATCCAGAAAAAAAGAGGTCATTGTTCCCCTCTACTCATCACTCATTAGACCCATTATAGAGTACAACGCCCCTTTTGGTATGTACCTCACAAGACATCTGCAACAATTGGAAAGGCCACAGAAATACCTTACAAAGAGGATTACCGGCCTCAAACAGATGCCCTAAGCAGACTGTCTCAAAAACCTGCAGCTTTACTCCGTCGCATATCGCCTACTCAAAGGCAGTCTCTGCCTAACACACAAAGCTATGTCAAACCCAGCTTTTAGACATGCTCCACTTAAAGAAATCCCAATCCCTATGAGCTACACGCTCTAGGGACCTAAACTTTGTCACCACCATAAACAGAACATGCTGGAGGGATAGATTCCTGTCCCAGAGACTTCCCATATTCTGGAACAAACTACCTAGCTATATCAAACAAAGCTCCTCATTAGCACTCTTCAAGAAAAATCTTGATGATTGGATGGGAGATAGGGAATTCACCCCAGGGATCACTTCTGTGGCTCTGCTCCACAGTGGCACAGGAAAATAATTTTCTTGGGTGGCGAAAGCCAGGGTACCTTTTGGCTAGGCTTATATAGGCCCTAGGGCCAATAGCCTAGTACCTACCTATGAACCTATGAACCTATATAGTTTTGAAAAGTTAGGCAAATTTGGCATTAGAGTCTACTGGTTTCAATCCTTTGCAGTCTTAATTTGTCTAATAGCTTTATCAAGCATATATCATGGTCTTGTTTTGAAGAATCCCAAACTAGAATGTCATCCACTATTACGACCACTCTATTTAGCCCTGCAGCTAAAATCAATACTTCTTCCAAAACACTTCTGGAGTCACTGAGATCATGAAAGGCAGGTTTAAGAATCTGCAATGACCCAACAGTATATTCAAAGTACATTGTTTGGAATTGACCCTAAGATTAAGAAAGATCCTCACTGCTTGTTAAAATTATCTACCACAGGTACATAAATTTCTGACAGTGAGAAAAATGCAATTCAGAGACAGCTATGGCTACAAGGAATAAGATATCATTATTGCCACATAAACATATTGCTGAATCAGTGCCAGATCCAGCAATAGGCAACCAAGGCTTTCGCCTAGGGCCCACTGGCTGTAGGGTGGGCCCCTGTTGGCTAGGGTGGCTGCCACAAGTAAAGAAACAACTACACATCTTCTTTTGGGGTGTTCTTCTTTAGGAACACCCTTACATGCCTGCATGCATGTGTCGACTCATACAATGCAGCATGAAGCAGAGCAGAGCAGATATTTCTATCTACTGCTGAATATTGGAGATCTGCAGCATAATGCTCCAGGTGTGGGCCTGGGTGAAATTCCCTGGGTAAGAATGACAAGTTAGTTAATTTAACCAGGCTCAAACTCTGTACCTTGGTTACAGGAGACAAGAGTCTGAATCCTCTACACCAACCATACCTCTCAACTTCCTAATACAAGAAATCTGGGCAAAGCTTTAAATATTCGGAGGCAAACACCCAAAAACAGGGACAGATTTTAAAAATTGTTCTTATAAACTTAGAATGTTGTTAGAATAACAGGTTTTGTGTTAGCTTGCATTTTATGAAGGAAATGAAGTCTGAAACTCAAATGTATGTCATTATTTAGTGACTTCAATCCTCTGTAGTTTGCCAGAAAAAAACACAGATTTTAATAGGAGCAGATCAAAAATATGAGGCAAAAAGCTGAACATTCTAAAGAAATCTGGAGAACTGAGAGGTATGACTACACCAACTACATCAGTAAATTTTTAAGGAATTATCAGCTTCAGTGCATTTTCAAACAATAGCATGCTTCAAGGGAAGATAACTTTATAGCGGCTCATGGTGATTTCACGGTCATAACTGCTACTGAATATTAAATCTGTGTTAGTAGCACAAGTGCCATACTTGCTTTTGTTGTAGAAGGCTGTGGGTTCTAGTTCCACACCATGTAGATGGATTGCTGATACTATGTTGTATTTTAAGGGGGGGGGGGTACTGCAGTCCTGAGTTTGTCCTCCTTTGGATATGATGCCTAGTAAGTATGATTGTGATGTTGCTTTACCATCCATTCCCTATTGCAATATTACCACCTAACAAACTGTTATTTTTTTTAATGTAACATAGGCACTTTACTCTTCAAGGGCACCAGGCACTGAATTTGAAGATGGCTGATATTGGTGGGTTGCAATGACAGAATTTTGAGTGGCCTTTTATGGTTGAAAGGATCCAAAATGGGCAGTTTTGTAATTGTTGGTTCATATGTTTTGTTTCATTGCTTACTGGAAAATGTTCAAAACTACAAATTTAAAACACACTCTAACAAGTGGTGTTGTGTTCTACAAAGAATATAATGTAATGCAACCAGAACACATGCATGCATGCATATATAATCCTAAAAATGTGTGCAAGGGGCTTATGGCTTGAAAACAGCCCAAAGGTAAACTTAATCCACCACTGGCCAGATGCATTTTCTTTGAATGTGGTTTTTCAATGGCATTTCAATGAATGTGAGTTTCAAGGCCAGAGAGGTTTACTGTTAATGCCAAATCTGTTTTCATTGTGAGACTGCATGGTTTTGTTTAGCAAATGTCGTGTTTATGCTATAAAATCTGAAATAAAGGTTTTTAATTAAATCCAAATATCTGAACTCACTGTAGAAGTAAAGAAGGAAATAATGTGCACACTGAGAGGTTTGAACACTGCTTATGGTAACTGGGAAGAGATGGCCATGCAATGGACACTGGAATGGCTGTAGGGTTGGGGAGATGCTGCAGCGGTGCTGTTTTGTGTGTGTGTGGGGGGGGGGCCTGATCCATTACCTCTCCTAGGACCCCATTTGACCACGATCTGGCTCTGCTCTGAATCATATTCTAGCCAACACTAACATTGTTAGACATGGTGGTGGTGGTGTTTCCCATGATAGTTCATGATTTGCATTGAAAAAGGCTGGTGGTTAATGCTTTGCATTGAAAAAGGCACTCCTCTACACTAAAACACACACACACATCCAGACACTTGATCCCCTGCCTAACCTCCCAGTACCACAACCCAGGCAGAGGCACACACTCTCTAACAAACACACACATATTCATTGAGCTTCATTCATACCCTTAAAGATCCACACACACATCCATGTACACATACATTAACAACTACCCATGTTTTTGCTGAATTGACCTGTACCACAAATGTTTTCATTGGAATGAATGGGTGACTACTGCCCTTTTACATAGATCACTTTTTCCTCCAACAGTGAAAGTTTATGGAGACAAGTAATTATCTCAGGCACTCATCAGCATAAATTGGAAATTCCTGGCATTTCTGCAGCAGAGCACATGGCTAATTAACAATATCTGCTCTCCCAGATTGCATCATCAGCATGCAACTGTGCCAGCAAGAGTGTCTTCTATGCAGAAACTCATGCAATCTGGAAACATCAGCAGTTGGTGGACCTAAGATTCAGAAACCCTTACCACAAGTGAGAAAATGGCCATGTTTAGGTTACCAGCTTACACTGCGCCTTTCTCAGTCCCAGGGTGGGTTCATCAGTTATGATCTACAAAAAACACTAGTTTGCATCAAACACCAACAGTAATTAAGCACTGGTCATAATCATCACAACTGCTCCAATATTCAAAATGGATAATGCTGCCTTCTAATCCAGCTGGTCAGGTCTTCTGGGATGAATATATATCCTGACATTTTCTTGCTTCATGCTGCCATTTTGTTGTCTTGGTACCTCTGATTATGACCCATTTTGTTAGCTTGGTACCTCTGATTATGACCCATTTTGTTGGCTTGGTACCTCTGATTATGACCCATTTTGTTGGCTTGGTACCTCTGATTATATCCCATTTTGTTGGCTTGGTACCTCTGATTATGACCCATTTTGTTGGCTTGGTACCTCTGATTATATCCCATTTTGTTGGCTTGGTACCTCTGATTATGACCCATTTTGTTGGCTTGGTAGCTCTGATTATGACCCATTTTGTTGGCTTGGTAGCTGTGATTAACATTTTGTTGGCTTGGTACCTCTGATTATGACCCATTTTGTTGACTTGGTACCTCTGATTATGACCCATTTTGTTGGCTTGGTACCTCTGATTATGACCCATTTTGTTGGCTTGGAAGCTCTGATTATGACCCATTTTGTTGGCTTGGTAGCTCTGATTATGGCCCATTTTGTTGGCTTGGTACCTCTGATTATGACCCATTTTGTTGACTTGGTACCTCTGATTATGACCCATTTTGTTGGCTTGGTACCTCTGATTATATCCCATTTTGTTGGCGTGGTACCTTTGATTATGACCCATTTTGTTGGTTTGGTACCTCTGATTATGACCCATTTTGTTGGCTTGGTACCTCTGATTATATCCCATTTTGTTGGCTTGGTACCTCTGATTATGACCCATTTTGTTGGCTTGGTACCTCTGATTATGACACATTTTCTTGGTTTGGTACCTCTGATTATGACCCATTTTGTTGGCTTGGTACCTCTGATTATGACCCATTTTGTTGGCTTGGTACCTCTGATTATGACCCTCATTGCTTTCATACACTTTAGCTATTCTGTTCTAGCACAACAGGCGCTCTTCTAGGAATACGTGGTGCAGAAAGGGACACAAGTGAAATATTTATGGCACACTCAGGCTGCCTTCAGACAAATCACTGTGCTTCTTCAGAATGTCATTTGTATCCTGCCAACATACTGCAGTCTGTAACTCCTGATTCTCAACTTGCAATGACGTGCTAATGACAGACATTATTTTTTTTTATATTTACTTCTCTCAGTAGTTGTCTAAAAATGAAATCATGTTTTTGTGCACCAATCACTAAAATTTGCACTTTTATTTAAGCATGATCCCATCTGTGATGCAGTAGTCTTAGAACTGCTTAAACCAGCATGCTGATTATCTCTGTGACTGGTTTGCTAACCTTCACACATTCACAAAGTACTTTCTCACTGTCTTTTCCTGTGTCTCCATTATTAGCAGACTGACTTTTCTTACTGTTAACTGTACTTTTTTCACATAATGCTTCAGAAATTAAATTCTACATCTAAAATGTATAAATTCCCTTCACCATGCCAAATGTTACACAAACATCTCTACCCAGAATATCTGGCTGCCTTAAGAGAGTATGTAATGATACTATCTGGATCCACAGTTTGTATTTTTTATTCATTTATCCACTGGCAAACTCACTGAACACAAGTGTCCCTCTTCAGGGGTGACCCAGGAGTCCATCCTTATTTATGCATACACCAGCTATTTTCACTTGACCTAAATGCTTGAACTTACACCCAGAATACAACAGTTCCATGCACACACAGCTGTACAGTTTATAGTCGTGGCATAAAACATTGTAAGACAAGTATATAAAGCCCACAAAAATCATAATTTTTAACAAAGTGTAGATGCACACAAAACATTAAAAAACAGTCATTCTTGAATTAGTGCTGTGCGCCTGAGCACCCAAGGTAGGGACTCAGCCCCTTACCTCTGTCCTCTCTCTGTATAAATGCACACAAACACACACACACACACACACACACACACACACACACACACACACACACACACACACACACACACACACACACACGCATGCATGCACACACACAGGCACACATACATGCATACATACATAATACCTCCCAGGTTGTAGAAACACAAAAAAGTGAGTGTAGTACAACTGAGAAAAGTTTAAAGATCACGTATTAATATATAGATGAAACTACACTATAACACACACACACATCCAGACACTTGATCCCCTGCCTAACCTCCCAGTACCACAACCCAGGCAGAGGCACACACACTCTGACAAACACACACACACATATTCATTGAGCTTCATTCATACCCTTAAAGATCCACACACACACATCCATGTACACATACATTAACAACTACCCATGTTTTCGCTGAATTGACCTGTACCACAAATGTTTTCATTGGAATGAATGGGTGACTACTGCCCTTTTACATAGATCACTTTTTCCTCCAACAGTGAAAGTTTATGGAGACAAGTGATTCTCTCAGGCACTCATCAGCATAAATTGGAAACTCCTAGCATTTCTGCAGCAGAGCACATGGCTAATTAACAATATCTGCTCTCCCAGATTGCATCATCAGCATGCAACTGTGCCAGCAAGACTGTCTTCTACGCAGAAACTCATGCAATCTGGAAACATCAACAGTTGGTGGACCTAAGATTCAGAAACCCTTACCACAAGTGAGAAAATGGCCATGTTTAGGTTACCAGCTTACACTGCGCTTTTCTGAATCCCAGGGTGGGTTCATCAGTTATGATCTACAAAAAACACTAGTTTGCATCAAACACCAACAGTAATTTAGCACTGGTCATAATCATCACAACTGCTCCAATATTCAAAATGGATAATACTGCCTTCTAATCCAGCTGGTCAGGTCTTCTGGGATGAATACATATCCTGACATTTTCTTGATTCATGCAGCCATTTTGTTGGCTTGGTACCTCTGATTATGACCCATTTTGTTGACTTGGTACCTCTGATTATGACCCATTTTGTTGGCTTGGTACCTCTGATTATATCCCATTTTGTTGGCTTGGTACCTCTGATTATGACCCATTTTGTTGGCTTGGTAGCTCTGATTATGACCCATTTTGTTGGCTTGGTACCTCTGATTATATCCCATTTTGTTGGCTTGGTACCTCTGATTATGACCCATTTTGTTGGCTTGGTAGCTCTGATTATGACCCATTTTGTTGGCTTGGTAGCTCTGATTATGACCTATTTTGTTGGCTTGGTACCTGTGATTATGACCCATTTTGTTGACTTGGTACCTCTGATTATGACCCATTTTGTTGGCTTGGTACCTCTGATTATATCCCATTTTGTTGGTGTGGTACCTTTGATTATGACCCATTTTGTTGGCTTGGTACCTCTGATTATGACCCATTTTGTTGGCTTGGTACCTCTGATTATATCCCATTTTGTTGGCTTGGTACCTCTGATTATGACCCATTTTGTTGGCTTGGTACCTCTGATTATGACCCATTTTCTTGGTTTGGTACCTCTGATTATGACCCATTTTGTTGGCTTGGTACTTCTGATTATGACCCATTTTGTTGGCTTGGTACCTCTGATTATGACCCTCATTGCTTTCATACACTTTAGCTATTCTGTTCTAGCACAACAGGCACTCTTCTAGGAGTACGTGGTGCAGAAAGGGACACAAGTGAAATATTTATGGCACACTCAGGCTGCCTTCAGACAAATCATTGTGCTTCTTCAGAATGTCATTTGTATCCTGCCAACATACTGCAGTCTGTAACTTCTGATTCTCAACTTGCAATGACGTGCTAATGACAGACATTATTCTTTTTATATTTACTTCTCTCAGTAGTTGTCTAAAAATGAAATCATGTTTTTGTGCACTAATCACTAAAATTTGCACTTTTATTTAAGCATCAACCCATCTGTGATGCAGTAGTCTTAGAACTGCTTAAACCAGCATGCTGATTGTATCTGTGACTGGTTTGCTAACCTTCACACATTCACAAAGTACTTTCTCACAGTCTTTTCCTGTGTCTCCAGTATTAGCAGACTGACTTTTCTTACTGTTAACTGTACTTATTTCACATAATGCTTCAGAAATTAAATTCTACATCTAAAATGTATAAATTCCCTTCACCATGCCAAATGTTACACAAACATCTCTACCCAGAATATCTGGCTGCCTTAAGAGAGTATGTAATGATACTATCTGGATCCACAGTTTGTATTTTTTATTCATTTATCCACTGGCAAACTCACTGAACACGTGTCCCTCTTCAGGGGTGACCCAGGAGTCCATCCTTATTTATGCATACACCAGCTATTTTCACTTGACCTAAATGCTTGAACTTATACCCAGAATACAACAGTTCCATGCACACACAGCTGTACAGTTTATAGTCGCGGCATAAAACATTGTAAGACAAGTATATAAAGTCCACAAAAATCATAATTTTTAACAAAGTGTAGATGCACACAAAACATTAAAAAACAGTCATTCTTGAATTAGTGCTGTGCGCCGTGAGCACCCAAGGTAGGGACTCAGCCCCTTACCTCTGTCCTCTCTCTGTATAAACACACACAAACACACACTCACACACACACACACACACACACACACACACACACACACACACACACACACACACACACACACTCACACAAACACACACACGCATGCATGCACACACACAGGCACACATACATGTATACATACATAATACCTCCCAGGTTGTAGAAACTCAAAAAAGTGAGTGTAGTACAACTGAGAAAAGTTTAAAGATCACGTATTAATATATAGATGAAACAACATGGGGAGGAGCCTAATAGTGGAGAAAAGGGAAATGTGACTACAGCAAAAATCGGAGTGCAAGCAATGACAGCTTCAGAAATTACCTGGTGAGCCTAATAAATCACCTTTCTGTACATGCAAATGAGAGAACAAACGTGCAGCCTCTGCTGCATGTGCAAGTCCGACAGCACAGCAGCAGGAGCTCCCGCTGCGACTTGAGTGCAGCCATGTGGAACTATAAGCAGCACACAGCAAATGCAATCAGTGCATTAACAAGTGACACAATGTGAATATGATCCTACAGTTAAGGAAACTGCAACTGCTGAAAGCTAAGAGTGCAGTGCAAGTAATCATAACTTAACACTTCGCTACTAAGATGCTCAGGCTTGACTTTACTCTTTAATAGGCTCAGTTAGAAATGACATACTTTGAATCACAATACCCCAGACAGATAGATACCACCAAAAGGCATGCACTAAGACAGAAACATCTTAAATCTGCTACTTGTGGTGAGGAAGTTGATATACTGCATGTACATATCTGATAATCTGCTGGTATTGCAGTTAAAACTGTAACCATGTTGTTGTTGAAAAAGTTATTATTTACAGCATTTTCTTCCTATGTGTTCAGGTCTGACCTTTCAGCTATCATGTCTTACTTTTCAAAAATCCAGGAGCTCATATGATACAGCTGGAAATCATTTCTTACTAGAATGCCTCTGTAAGGTCTGATGCAATCCCTGGAATGCAGACCACTGCAATCAGCAATCAGAGTGAACAGGTGTGTAGCCAGATATGTAAGTAATAATTATACACAAATGATATACACTGATTTATGGAAGCAATACGAAAAGAAAACAATACTGTGCAGTATGAAAGTCTTCCCAAGTGTTACTGCATTTAGTATGGATTACAGAATCCACTCAGCCGGTAGAACATCAACTACAAATTCAGTCCTACCAAGACAAACCAAAACCTGTGGACAAAAAACTGGGTATTGGTTTTCCCACATTCCATCTCCTGCTTCCTTCTTTTATTCTTTAATTCCAGAAACTTAAGCTCATCACATCTTGTATTTCCTTGTTATAGGTCTCTATAAAAACTCACATCTCTTATCATGAAATGCAGGAATTTCTTCAACAGTGAAATGCACATTGTGTAGCTGTTGTACAGCAAGGTACAGCAGACCCTTTATGAACGCCTTCAGCTACTCCTGATGTCATTCTGAAAAAATTGTAGGCATCCACACTGAAATATTCAGCAAAAGCTCCACATTCTTACAATGAACATCAGTCCAACAAGGAAGTAATTGTAACATTATTAGAAGAAGCATTACATTTTCAACAGTCAAGAAACTAGTCAACTTGATAAGCAGATATTCTTCAGATATTAGTATCTTTGCAGACATGAGATGAAGCATACTGCCTTCAAAATGTTCATTCTTCACTGGAATATCCATTTATAACAGTTCTAAACTTCCTCCTAAATTCTTATTTTATACTGCCCTCCTACAAACCAAAACTGCATATGGCTAAATGCAGTGATAGACATCTGTGTAATGCTATGATAACCTATGGGCCTCACTGTTATAATGACAGCACCACACGCCTTATGAATGATCACAACACTATCATAGGTTCATAGATTAGTACTAGGCTAACTGCCCTTGTGAGCCATTTTAAGCCTAGCCAATTATCCCTTTTGAGACTCAAACCCTGTACCTTGTGTTTGCAAGGCAAACACCTTAACCATTAGGCCACCCTCCTAACCCTCATTAAAAAGAAATCTCCTCAGTTTCAAATGACTTAGAGCATAGTGTATCTAATACCCCTGCACAGACTACATCAAGTATTTTTGTATGGGAGCCCTGTATGCCCACACCCCACAAACTTTTATAAACTAATTCTATGGTCATGTAACAAGTGCACAGCAGTCTTAGACAAACAGCAATCCTGATGTGCTTTACAAACTAACCTTCAATTTGTGCTAAACAAGTGTTTTTGCCACTCTGATGAACCAGTTCAAACCTAAACCAGCTTGTGTTCAGTCAGTAGCCGCAGCACATCTGCATGAAACCACAGCACACAATTAGCACGCGCACAAATAATTATCATTCTAAGATTAGGATTAGTGTATCATTACCAGAACTTGTCAGAGGCTTGGGATGCATGGCTAGACTTCAAAAGGCCTTTGCAGTTGTTGGCCTATTAAACACCTATGAACCTATAAGATGATCTGTAGCCATCCTGTCAATGAAAACTGTTACAGATTTATGGTGTACTTAAACATCCAGCTTTATGTTCCAGATCCCCCGTGTCATTCTTCACAAGAATTAAGCTACTTTAATGCCAAAATTATATAGGTTAAGTATGAAAAAACAAGTCTTTCAGAAATTCCCATTTTGTATAACTTACTGAACTCATCTTTAATATGCATAATGTATGATTTTAGTTTTACTGGATCAGTGACCAAGTCCAAAACACAGGACTTGTCATCAACCTCCTATACTGAGCCAACAGATCTTGCCAACATACTGGCTGACAGATTCAGAGCCAACTTTACCCCTCCCCCCCTAAAGAACCAATCACAATACCGGAAGAATGCCAGGCACCCAACATTACTGCAGCACAGGTTAAACCTGCATTGTCCAAGGCCAATAATACAGCTTCCATGGGACCCGATAATATCCCTGGCTGTGTTCTACATGAACTACAAAGCAAACTTGCACCACATTTGTGTGCCCTGTTCAGTCACAGCCTCACTTCAGGCTTTGTCCCTACTGAATGGTGCACTGCTACAGTCATCCCCCTCCATAAAGGGGGAGTGACTACAGACCCTGGGAATTATCGCCCCATTAGCCTGACGAGTCTGATATGTAAAGCTATGGAACGCATCATCATTGACCTGATTAACAAAGATATAGGAAATCTCCACACTCTGGACCCCATGCACTTTGGCTTTGTGAAAGGGAGATCATGCCTGCTCAACCTGGTTGACTTCTTTGAGTCACTCACCAGGGCTGTGGATGAAGGTAAGGCAGTTCATACAGCCTACCTTGATCTGGCTAAGGCCTTTGATATCATTCCTCAATCAGGAATTATTGATAAACTCCACAAACTAGGCATCAACCCCTATATCACAAGGTGGGTTGCAAATTGGCTCACAGATAGAATGCACAGTGTGAAAGCAGCGAACTCCAAGTCAGACTGCCAACCAGTCACGAGTGGAGTCCCACAGGGATCAGTCCTGGGTCCTCTCCTGTTTGGCATCTACTTCTCAGAAGTTCAGGCCAACACAAAGGGACTCTAGCTGACCAAGTTTGCAGACGATTGCAAGCTGGGAGCTATTATTAACTCCCCAAGTGATGCAGACATCCTACAGAAAGGCCTCACTAAGACCAATGACCGGTGTCGAAACCATGGCCTTAAGCTTAACACCAAAAAATGCGTCATCATCCCCTTTGGTAAAAACTCAGATCCAAGTAATTACCACATCGATGGGAGGCCACTGAACATTGAAGGTGTTATAAGAGATCCGGGGACGCAGGTTGAGAGCAACCTCTGCTTCGACCACCACATTGCCATTGTGGTCAGAAAGTCCTTCTATGTGGCACATCTCATGACCAAGGGTTTTGTATCCAGGAAGAAAGCAGTTATTGTCTCTCTCTACTCTTCCCTCATTAGACCAATCATTGAGTATAATGCCCCATTTGCTATGTACCTCACTAGATAACTACAACACCTGGAGAGGCCACAGAAGTACCTTATGAAGAGGATCCTAGGCAATAAACACATGTCCTACACAGACAGACTCAAAAGACTCCAGCTATTCTCTGTCTCATATTGCCTACTTAGAGGCGATCTCTGCTTGACTTACAAATCCATATCTGACTCAGCTCTGTTAGAAATGTTACATCTAAAGAAATCCAAATTCCTCCACACCACATGCTCCAGAGACCTCAACCTCATTACCACAATCAACAGAACATGCTGGAGGGATAGGTTCCTCACCCAGAGACTGTCCATGCTATGGAATAGACTTCCCATACATGTCAAGCAGAGCACCTCGCTGTCCCTCTTCAAGAGAAATCTTGATGAGTGGATGGGTAATATAAAGTTCACTCCGAGGATCACTCTAGTGGCTCTACTTGATAGAGGTACTGGGAACTAATGTCAGGTGGCACAATGCCAGGGCACTTCTATGGGCTACGCTTGTAAAGGGTCCAGAGCCATTAGCCTAGTACACACCTATGAACCTATGAACATAGCTACCTTCCAGATCTGAACCCACTAAGCCTTCTCTTAGTCTGCAGTCATATGCATATGTGTATGTGCGCGCGCATGTGTGCGTGCGTGCGTGTGTGTGTGTGTGTGTGTGTGTGTGTGTGTGTGTGTGTCTGTGAGAATGTGTGTGTATGTACATAAGACACAGTATATGCACATGCATGTTTGTAACTGAGTGTGAGAGGCATACCTCTCAACCTCTTAGTGCAAGAAATCTGGACAAAGCCAGACAAAATGGGGGGAACAAAGGCCCATAAGTAGGGGCAAATGTTAAATATTGCTCTTATAAACTTAGAAAGTTACTAGAGTAACAGGGTCTGTGTTAGAATGCATTTTCTGAACAATTTGAAGTCTGAAACTCAAATGCATGTCATTATTTGATGAATTCGGTCCTCAGATCATCCCAGTGATTTGCCAGAAAAACACACATTTTATGAGGAACAGATCAAAAATATGAGGCAAAAATCTGGACAGTCTGCGAAAATCTGGGCAGTTGAGAGGTAAGGCTGCGAGGCCATTTGTGGCTGACGATGTGCTTCCACAACAAAATACCCATGTGTGTGTGTGATCAGTCATCAAGTATTGTAAAAGCAAGCATACGTGACATCTTTTAGATGTTCTTTTAGTTTAACTTTGAAGTCAGTTGATGTCTGTTGTGTTTTTACTTATTTTGGAAAATGATTACATGTGGCTGACCCTAGCAATATCTTTCGACTTTTCCCAGTTAGGGGTCGTCACAGCAGATCACCAGTCCACAGATTGATTGGCAGTGGTGTTTTTACAGTGTCAGGTAGCCAGCCCAGCACCCAACCTCCGCAGAAGGCACACGCATACATACACACACACACCTGCATATCTTTAAAGCTCACTCACCGGGAGGACATGCAGACTCTGCACAGAAGGCACTCCAGCCAAGAACTGAACCTTAGAACATCTTGCTGTGAAGTGACAATGCTAACCACTGCACCACCATGTTCAACTACATGTGGCTGACTCTTGTTAACTAAATACTGTATGGTCAGTCCAAATCATAACCCAACCAAGGTAATGATTTTCATCGTATCTCAGTGAACATGTTTCTCCCCTGATAGGCAGTTTTGCATTTTGTACTGGGCATTGTCCAAGTTTAATGGTTTTGAATATAATTGTGGGAAGTAGCATTATTACCC
The DNA here is from genome assembly GCF_019279795.1 of Protopterus annectens. Classification (NCBI taxonomy): domain Eukaryota; kingdom Metazoa; phylum Chordata; order Ceratodontiformes; family Protopteridae; genus Protopterus; species Protopterus annectens. The sequence continues at coordinate 54,088,148 of NC_056725.1, forward strand.
TGTTATATACATTTAACCACTGAAAGCCTTTTAGCAGGTCACAGCAGTGGCTGTGAATGTCACACAGTAGCAGAAATCAACATTATTTTATTTTTGGCTAATTGTAGTTTTTATGTATTTGAGTTGATGTCAAGGGTTATTGAGAAGGTAACTGGACAGAAGAAATGGAAAATTTGCTAAAGAAAGATTTAACTATGCCAGCATTTTGCTGACTATTTTTTAGTAAGTAATTTGAATGTTAAGGTATATCTTCCCTCATTACATTCATGGTAGACATATTAAATTCCTTTATGTCAGCTGCTCAACAGCTTTCAGAATCATGTTCCTTACTATGTTTTTTTCCTGCCCTTCCACACATAAAATGCATTATATCCTTGACTTTGTACAAGTGGTTTCCCCAGCACTGTGTGCATCATTTCAGATGTAGTCTCACCAACTGACTACACATATGTGAGATAATGTCTCTTTTTTTACTGGTGAAGCTTCTCAATATGTTTTTGGACATTTCAAAAACCTTCTGGACTAATGTTTCACATCAACTGAGTCATTTTTACATAGTGTAATGCAATTTTACCCTGCTTTCTTTCCACGCTATGTGTGAACTACTCTGCAGTATACTTTCCTTATCAAAATAAATTACACTGCACTTGTTTTCACAGAAGGTAAACCATAATGAAATTACAATGAAACTAAGCTGCAATGATTTTCCACTGAAGCTAACCATTCCCCTAACTTTGCTAAGTTTCTGTCGAATGTACTTAATGCAACTTCTGTATCAGCCCTCTTGCAGATTTTATGCATTCCTGTTATTCTGAATTACCCATCTTGTGTTTATTTATTTTGTTAGCCAGGTAAACCCATAGGCAGAAATGCCTCTTCTATCAGTAAGCCAGGAGCACTTTCAAACTGTAGGCAGATGGGGACTGGTGGAATCAATCCCAGGATTACAAGCTAAAGCTCATTAACTGCAGAATATTGCAATCATCTGTAGTAAATGGCACTTCATTTAGAGACTGAAGACATCTTGACTGAACCCTGTGATGCACAACTTGAAATTCCATCTTCTATAGCAAATTCTAAATATTGTCACTTGGAGTGAGCAAACATATCCAAGACTTCATTATTACAGTCAGGATGGGGGAGGGGGCAGTAAACCTGATAGCATATTACATGTCCCTACCAAAGAGATGACTACTCTCACCTGCTTTGTTGTTGGAATTCCTGTGAAATAATTTTGTCATGCTGTTGACATTTTAATATGTCAGACATTGTTTGTCATTGGTACTATACTGCAATGTCTGAAGTTGCCCAACATGTGTAAGAGGGGGAAAGATAATGCTTCTCTTTAAGACAAATAAAATCAATCCACTATTTCTCCATGTTGTGTGACTTTGGCAGTAGTATATAAGAGATCAAGGGCGTGGGGCAGATGTCCTACATTAGGAGGTGCAGGGGGTTGCCCTCAAAAACAATTGTTTTACAAAATTTGTCAGTTTTTGTGTGATGGCTTAAATATTGTTCTTTTATGATTTAGATGATTCAGCTGTAGTGTTTTGTATTTCAACAGAAACAGAGATGTGTAATTTCATTATAGTTTTCTTTTCAATGTATCTAAAACCCATTTAGTCCTCCAAGAGGAGGCAAGTAGCTAATAATTTCATCCCACACATAAACTGAGACATGGAGAAGCAGCAGACAACATTGGTGCAGATATCCACAAGGTCAAATGGGCCAAAAGAGGAGGAGGAGAAGGGTGGACATCAGGTTAAGCCTGGTTCAAGAGGCATAGTCATTGTGAGTTGTGTCTCTATAGGAAAAGCCCTTCGCAGAAAAAAGTCAGAGGGTGAACTCAAAAAGAAGAAAAACTGACAAACGACCTTGTTCAAATAAAGCTATAGCTGCACTAGAAGAGGCATGTAGGCTTTAACACTGCAAATATGAAACTCCTCAGAGTTAGCAGAAAGAAAAAACAGACAAAGTTAGTGACAGCAGCATTCACAACTATCTGGGATGTCTCTTCATAGGACAGCACAGTAAAGGAGTGGTAAGATCTGCGCCTCACAGCTCCATAACCAGGGGCCCATCAGAAGCAAAACATTAAAGGCCACTGTCTGACAAGAGCAAGGCTGAAGCCACCATCAACTCCCCAAAAGACACTTGAATCCTCCTACAGAGTCTAACTCAGGCAAACCTGTGGCTACGGCTAAGGTCTAAAGCTGAGTGTCAACAAAAGTATCATCATACAGCATTGGAAACAGCTTTACAATAGACACTGTCATGGCAAACCTAAGCATCTTTGTGGATTGCAAACTCTCCTCTGACCACTGTCATTAGGAAGGCATTCTACTTCACCCAACTGATTACTAAGAGCACCTTCACAATGGGAAAAGAAGTCATCCTTCCTCTCTACGTGTCTCCAGGTCCATACTAGAATACAATGTGCCTTTCAGTTTGTACCTGTCCAAACATTTAACTGAACTTGAAAAAGCTTACCAAGTGCTCACTAAAAAGAATCTTAGGTATGAACTTCCTTTGTTACCAGGGATATTTAAAAGTAACGTCTCTCTTCTACTTCTCTTACAGATTCCTACAGCATGATGTAAATCTGGCCTACAATCTGAAAATGACCCCGTTATACTTGAGCCACTATATATTCAAAGTTGAAAGTAACCCGAATACAAACACATGGGACTTAAATCTGCAGTGTAACATAAATAGGACTTGTTGGTATGACATATATCTCCTGCAAGGAATCCCCCCCCCCCCCCCCGGGAAAAAATCTCCTGCTTCCTATAAAGTAAAGCATGTTCCTCATTATCTTCAACTCTACCTTAGACAAATGGATAGAAAAACAGAAATTTACCCCAGACCTAACATCACTATCCCTAATGGACTGGGTGAGTAATTAATCAGGTGTACAAGTGGGACTGCAGGAACTAGGCTTCAAAAGGCTTAACCGGCGTTTTACCTGGTAGTAACCTATGAACCTATGAACCTCTAGTTGGGTCTTCTCTGCCTTGCAGGTCTAATATAAGAGGATAACTTAAATGACAAGCTCAAAGCAACTTGTAACCAGATATACTCCCTAATCTTGCATTGTGTGTGATATTTCATTTGTCACTAGACCGTCATATGCTGCTTTTATCCATTTTTAGTCATATTTATAGTTTGAGTTATTATTTCCCATTTCTTCCAGTAAGATATGACAAGTGTATAAGTCATCTACTGAAAAGGTAGTTTATTTTATGAGTTATATTCTGCTTTGTTTTCTAGCCTAGTTCTGATGTGGGTTTTAACTGTTTTGAAAGGTTCAGGTAATTCTACAGTTTTATTTCAGTGGTGTAGTGAGTACTGTATTCACACATTTATTACTTCATTTGTATAGTTACTTTTAACTTTTTTATTGTAGATTTTTACAACTGGGTTTATTTTACTAATAATTCTGTTTACTGATTTGCTAGCTGTAGTTGTGATGTGCTTTCATTTTTGATTATTTTAACTTTTTATATTCTAATTTTATGAAGTTTCATTTCTCATGGTTTTATTTCACAGATGTGTATTTTTTGTAGCATTTGTTTCTGTATTTTTGTGAGTACAGCATGTTTTTCTCTTTTAGTTATGACTAGGTTGACATGTAGTCATTGTGTACATGCCTAAAATGCTGTGCAATATCTGGAAATGTCCATAATGTGGTAACAAATGCTTAATGACACATACAAAATAGAGATAAAGTAGCTCTACTCTGTACATAATAAATATTTATCTCACAAAACAAACCCTGTTTTCCTTATGACACTGTGAAACACTGAGTAAAAACTAAGGTAATGCAACAGATAAGCACAGCTGTAGAAACAGAACAAATGTATTTTCCTCAGAAACACTCACAGCATTTACAAAATTCTTACTTTGTGAACACCTTCTTCTGTAAGATTAGAATCTTTCACTTTAGCAAATAATTGAATCAGAGCTATATCTAGAACAGTGCAAAGGGGACAGCTATCCCACGCACAAGCCGTTAAGGCACTCAGTCAGCTCGGTACAAGAGAGGCTGAGCAGGACCAGCAAGTCAGTGTACTTGGGGGCTAAACATGAGTGGTGTTTTGAAGTCATTTCAGCCTAAATTATATGCTTTGAATGTGTGTGTGTGTGTGTGTGTGTGTGTGTGTGTGTGTGTGTGTGTGTGTGTGTGTGTATGTCAGGGAGTATGTATAGTGGCTTGCTACAGTTCAGAATACTGTTTTTTTTTTACTCAGCTTTTTTGTGGTCCTGGCTGGTGGGGGTACCAATTGGAAGAACAACCAGAGCACCATCTAAGCTAGATACAGCTCTGATTTTCATCACTGTAGTGTCAGATGTGGTGAGTACAAAATGCACTTAGTCCTTGTCCTCTTACCTTAAGCACTGAAGACATGAAGTTGATAAATGACAATGTATATCACTTTGTGCTTTCCTGCTTACTGATTCCCCATTTTCAGCATCTCAGTATGGTACCTCTACAGCCCACTGTAAACCAAGTGGTATGGTACATCTATGGCCCACTGTAAGCTAAGTAATACTGTTACATCTACAGCCAGTGCAAGTCAAACGATATGGAACCTCTACAGCCTGCTGTAAGCCAAGTGACATGGTACAAATACAGCCAACTGTATGTCAAACAATGTGATACCTCAATCATTCGCTGTAAGCCAAGTGACATGGTACAAGTACAGCCAACTGTAAGTCAAACAATACCATCAATTTTTAGCCCAGTGTAAGTCAAACAATATGGTACATCTGCAACCCACTGTAACTCAAGTGATATGGTACATCTACAGCCCACTGTAAGCTAAGCAATATTGCACTTCTACAGGCCACTGAAAGTCAAGTGTATGAGCTGCCATGTTTATCTCTATCAATGCTACATATCTTTTCCTGCAACACACTTGTAGCAACTACTATTAGCCTAATACTTGTAATCCATCCATGTATGGAGGATGTTTTACCATTTTACCTTGTATATGTGGAATACCAAACAAAAGGCTCTTCCAACCAGCAGTTCTGGGAAGAAATATTGTCACAGTTAGGATAGGATAGCTATAAAACACACATTTTAGCAATTAGACAAATGTGATTTTCCTTACGAACATTGAAAATGCTGGTAGTGCTCTTTCTAGTAATAGTGAATTACAAAAGCATAAAACCAAGTAGGATATTTTAAATACTTCCTTTCCTTCCTCTTTTTAGGTTCTGCCCTAAGATTCCTGCATCTTCTGAAAGCACCACTGTGAAGATTAACCACATTCAGTCAATAGCAGAAACAGTGCTTGAAACCTGCAGGGCATTACTAAACAGCTATACCAGTGCTCCATGACTGCAGGGTGTTACTAAAGAATTACACCAATGTTCAAAGTCTGCAGGGCATTACTAAAGAATTATACCAGTGTTAGATCGCTTCAGGGCATTACTATAGAACTATGCCAGTGTCAGATTGCTGCAGGGCATTACTAAAGAATTACCCCAATGTTCAAAGTCTGCAGGGCATTACTAAAGAATTATACCAGTGTTAGACTGCTGCAGGGCATTACTGTAGAACTATGCCAGTGTTAGATTGCTGCAGGGCATTACTATAGAACTATGTCAGTACTTGATGTCTGCAACATCAGCGTGTGTGCATGTGTGCTTATATATGCACTTGCACATGTATACAAGACTAGTGTAAATAAATGAGTGTGTGTGTGTGTGTGTGTGTGTGTGTGTGTGTGTGTGTGTGTGTGTGTGTGTGTGTGTGTGTGTCTGTGTGTGTGTGTGTGTGTGTGTGTGTGTGCACGCATGTATGTGCACTTGCACATGTATATAAATTCAGTAATGTTTCCACGCCTAAATAAAATGCTACTTCCTTATGGGAAAGGATTTGGTAGAAATAAATTATGTTTACCATAACAATGACTCAACCCTCAAAAATCCTTAACAGTAACTTCTGTTTCACTGGCAGCTACAGTGTCTTTAGTCACCACTTCTTCCTAGGTCAATAAATGTTGGAGATGTGAAGGAGGAGAAAGAGGTAACCGGGAACACATTTTCTGGGAGTGAGGTGAGTTGGTGGAGGACTTTAAGGATTCCCTGCAGGACGCACTGTAAGAGATGCTGGGTGGGCAGATTGGTCTGATGAAGGAGATGATTTTTCTGAGCTATGACACAGAATCGGAATTGCCTAGACATGGTAAGGCCCTTCTGTGTCTAATAATGATGGCTGTCAAAAAAACAATTACTAGAAAATGGAAATTAAAATCTAAACCAACCATACTAGAAGTAATGACTATAGTAACAGAGATAAAACAACTGGAACTGAGATCTTTATAAAAGACAAACTACACAGGAAAAAATGGGAATTGTGAGAACAATACATACAGGGGAGGAATGAGGGTTAAAAGAAGGCAGGACTTAAACAAGCTATGGAATGTTCGACTGAAAATGATTGGGTAGATTATAAGTGATGCAGAATGTTTGCAGCTGGGAGCGTGTCAGTATGGTGTGTGATGTAAAATGCTTACAACTAAGATTGTGCTGGTGTGGTTTGTTTTCATTTATATCAACGTGTGATTAAAGCAGCAAGAAAACCCAATGGCAGTGAGTGCATTCCAGCAGCAGACCCAAACACAATTCCAAGCAAAACCACAACTAGTAACAGGCAGAAAGGCAAGGCAAGACTCAGCAGTTATAAAATCGACAGGTTTTAGTAAAAGGTAGCACTTCTGCAGTGTTCACCACTGCTTCATCAGACCTAATGGTCTGTCTTGCCTTTTTGACTGTTACTAGTTGTGGTTTTGCTTGGATAAATGTATGATTGCCTATGTAGTAAGTGATGGCTTAATGAAGATGTTTCTTGTTTAAAAAAAAAACAAGAATTGAATAATTTATGTAATATTGCTTAGGTTATATGATATATAGCAATATATGTGAAGTATAATGTTTGTTATGTTAATATAGTTTGATTACTTTTATATAAATGTAAATGTGCCTATGCTACAAGTGATAGTTCAATAAAGGTGTGTAAAAAAAAAAAAGAACTTGAAAAGTAAGCAGACTGGCTTATTATGTATGCAGGCAGTCATAAGTTTATATTCAAATAACTATGAGGCTAAAATGTTATTATTATGTAACCATCATGTTATTCAATATAACAATATTTTCAAGTTGTATGACATTTCATTTGTATCTTTTAACACACCAACTCTTAGATTGCACAACACTGAGGAAAATGAGAGTCTCCCTTTTCCCAGTGAATGACAATTTCAGCAAAAACAATCACTAGATGGAAATAGAGAGTGTAAGGAAATGGAGAACATCCATTCACTCTGAAAATAAAAAAGAAACACATTACCCTCTAGAAAGGCACACTTAGGAACATTTGATCAAATATTTTTTTGATATAATGCTGCAAAATGAAATTCGGCTAAAGCAGGATTGATGTAATGAACACAACCCTATAAATATAGATAGATAGATCAAACTACTTCATCTCTGCAGATCTTTCCTCTACATCTTTCTCCTTCCTCCCTGCTCACCTAAACTAACTGAAGACACCCAACCCTGCACTCTTCTTATAATCTCCTTCTCTCCATCCTTCTTTGTTCTATAACCATAATATGAACACAATCGCTCATACTAAGACATCGTTCAATTTCCCTTCACTCTCCCTAATTAAGTAAACTCTAATATTTCTTTAAATATCTTAATAGATTTGTCTCAGGTCTCATTTATCACATACTAATCTATGTAACAAATAATATGACTAATGAGTTTTTCCTCACAAATTTTCTCCACCTAATGTTATTGTTTTTCATTGCACTCTACTATAAAACATATCTTCTGTGTTTTTTCATTACAATATTTTTTTCACTGTTATTCTTGTAGTTTAACATGATACTTTGTGATTTAAAATATCTGTACTTGACGTTTTGTAGCGCAGCATGGCACTTTGTGATTTAAAATATCTGTACTTGACGTTTTGTAGTGTGACATGATACTTTGAGATTTAAAATATCTGTACTTAACGTTTTGTAATGTAGCATGACACTCTGCGATTTAAAATATCTGTACTTGATGTTTTGTAGTGTAGCATGACACTTCTGTGATTTAAAATATCTGTACTTGACGTTTTGTAGTATAACATGATACTTTGTGATTTAAAATATCTGTACTTGACGTTTTGTAGTGTAGCATGACACTTTGTGATTTAAAATATCTGTACTTGATGTTTTATAGTGTAACATGATACTTTGTGATTTAAAATATCTGTACTTGATGTTTTGTAGTGTAACATGATACTTTGAGATTTAAAATATCTATACTTGACGTTTTGTAATGTAGCATGACACTCTGCGATTTAAAATATCTGTACTTGAGTTTTGTAGTGTAGCATGACACTTTGTGATTTAAAATATCTGTACTTGATGTTTTGTAGTATAACATGATACTTTGTGATTTAAAATAGCTGTACTTGACGTTTTGTAGTGTAGCATGACACTCTGCGATTTAAAATATCTGTACTTGAGTTTTGTAGTGTAGCATGACACTTTGTGATTTAAAATATCTATACTTGACGTTTTGTAATGTAGCATGACACTCTGCGATTTAAAATATCTGTACTTGAGTTTTGTAGTGTAGCATGACACTTTGTGATTTAAAATATCTGTACTTGACGTTTTATAGTGTAACATGATACTTTGTGATTTAAAATATTTGTACTTGATGTTTTGTAGTGTAACCTGACGCTTTCTGATTTAAAATATCTGTACTTGACATTTTGTAGTGTAACATGATACTTTGTGATTTTAAAATATCTGTACTTGATGTTTTGTAGTGTAACACGATACTTTGTGATTTAAAATATCTGTACTTGACGTTTTGTAGTGTAACATGATACTTTGTGATTTAAAATATCTGTACTTGACATTTTATAGTGTAACATGATACTTTGTGATTTAAAATATCTGTACTTGATGTTTTGTAGTGTAACATGATACTTTCTGATTTAAAATATCTGTACTTGACATTTTGTAGTGTAACATGATACTTTGTGATTTTAAAATATCTGTACTTGACGTTTTGTAGTGTAGTGTAGTGAATAAAAAAGTACCAAGAAAACCACAAACAAATAATAAAAGCAAGCACAAATGGAGCTGGAGAATAAACTGCAGATATCCAAAAATGTGAAACCACAATAGCTTGTCCTCAAGAAGTGTTTATTACAAAAACAGATCCACAAAGCTTTCGTCCCTGCACAATCAGGAACTTCATCAGAATAAACCAATTTCCTCTGTAATCAAATTTAAATAAGTTTAAATGATCACAAGGTCATAAAAACATGCCCCCCTTTTCTTACATATTTAATTAATGAATCACACAACATAAAAAAATAATAACATTTTATATATATATATATATATATATATATATATATATATATATATATATACATACAGTTAAAATCACTAATTGCATAAAATCTATTAAAATCATCTAATGCTTTCAGTTTTAGGAAACATGCAAGTGAGAAGGAATCATTAAGCCCTGGCCATTGTAAAGCATTCAATTTTAACTGCCAAAGGGCTTCCTGCCTTTCTAAAATCAGAGCCCAAGGACCTCCCCTTCCATCTAGAGCAATTACTTCCAATATCATAAATTTAAACATATGATCAGGAAATTCCATATTGTGCCTGGCCAGGGCATTTGTCACCTTTTTATTCTTTATGTCTCTTATATGTTCATAGATCCTATTCTTCAATTTTCTCTCCATTTTCCCTACATAAAAACAGGAGCATTTTGTGCAAAATGCACAATAAACAACCTTCTCTGAATTATATGTACATTTTTTCTTCATGTTATAGTGATGTTATTTATATTAAATGTGCTGCCCTCTTCAATATAGATGCAATAATTGCACATACCACATTTTTCATGGAGCCATTCTGTGGTTTACATGGTACATGTTCTAACATGTTTTTAATGGTCCTATTTTTCTTATATACAATAACAGGGGCATGACCTACTATATACCTAGTGTATTTGTTCATAATAAGTACACTCCAATTCTTAAATAAAATGTCAGCAACATTTTTACTACAATTATTAAAAATTGTCACAAAGGCACTAGCAAAATTTCTCTCCTCAGGTTCCTGTATGTTTAGGTTATCCTCGAACTGCAAATTTGCATTATGTTCTAGTGGTATAGGATTATCCCTATAACTACCAATGTGGATGTCAGATTCTCCTTGGTGTAACAACAGTTTATAAAACCCATTTTCTCTTTTATTTACTACTTTCATCATTACTTCATTTATTAAGGTGCAAGGATAACCTCTCTTTTTAAATATCTATTTCAGGACGTCACACTCATCTAGAAACCTTTCAAAACTGGAAACCATCCATGCAGCCCTCACAAACTGGCATTTAACCATGGCCTTCTTTTGTTTAAAAGGGTAAGAGCTGTTGAAATGCAGAAAACTATTTGAATATGTAGGTTTCCTCTAGATTTCTGATTTAAACACCTTACGTTCTTTGTCTTTGATCAACCTTACATCAAGGTATGCAATCTCATCCTTGTTCACACTGTGTAAATTTTAAGAAGATGGTGGAATTGTTCAAATAATCAAGGAACTCAGGTATCATCTCACCCGAACCCTTCCAAAAGATAAAGATGTCATCCAGGAACCTCATATAGCATGCACAGTGGGAAAAGAATGGTGACAAAGATAAAACCTTCTTTTCCCACTGTAACATAACTACATTTGCATACTCCCCCCCCCCCACATGTTGATCCCATAGAGATACCTTCAGTTTGCAAAAAATATTCTTTGTCAAAGAGAATAAAGTTATTATACAGTACTATACTCAATAAGTGTTCAAAGGTGTTAATAATTGCCTGTGGCACCCCTTTTGCCAATAGGTACTCACAAAACCATTCTAGGCCAATACAATGAGGTATGACCGTGTAAAGTTCTTTAACATCAATGGTAATGAAATAGCCACTTTCATTGTAGACTAGTACAGTCATCCTCATTAAGAAATCCCATGAATCTTTACATAGGTCAATTTCTTCTGGGTGATAATCCAGGACATATAGCCAACACCTTCAACTTATTTTTCACTGAGACCATCCAGTCCCTCGCCAATCAGCTTAACACTTCTCCCTCGGCCACAACCTTAACTAAAGACCCAACTCAACCCTCCTTTAACCTACAACCCACATCTACCTCCTATATTAGAACCCTATTGAAAAAACTAAAACCAACCACCCTAGCGGCTGACTTACTCCCAGCCAATTACCTGCAATTGGCATCTGACGGCATTGCCTACCCTGTTTCCATTCTGATTAACCGGTCCATCTCTGAAGCTTCTATTCCTTCAATCTGGAAAATCTCCTATATTATTCCTCTGCATAAAGGTGGGTCCTCTACTGACACATCTAACTACAGACCAATAGCTATACTATCTCCACTAGCCAAGATCTTGGAACGCTGCGTTCACAAACAACTTATTTCCCATCTTTCACGTAACAACCTTCTCTCTAACACCCAGCATGGATTTCGCCCCCATCACAGTACAACCTCTGCCCTTCTCTCCTTTGTTGACTCAGTCAACCTAAACAACAATAAACTTATAACCTCTATTTCTAGATCTATCAAAAGCTTACATGGTCAATCACAAGCAGTTGATTCACACGCTGGAAAACTTTCAACTTAGCAAACCAACCATAAACTGGTTTACTGACTACCTCTCTTGTAGGCAACAGGCAGTCCAGTGGCAAAACACTCTTTCAGATCTACTTCCAACTAACATTTTCCCCAAGGATCTATCCTTGGTCCCTCCTCTTTTCCTATTTATAAATGGTCTACACTGATCATTCCTAAAGCCACATGTATTCACGATTCCACCTAATCTGCTCGGATACTTCCTCCCAAAACTACAAATTGCTACCCAAAATTGCTTCTCCATAGTCGAACAGTGGTTCTCAGAACTAAAGCTTTACTTAACCCTACCAAAACCAAATTACTTCTAATTTTCCCACATCAATTCCCTCCCAAGGAAAAGAACCACCTAGTTCCAACAGCCCAACCTTCCATGTATCTTCTTACAATGGGACCATAATCGAACCTGTCTCCCACACTAAACTATTAGGGTGACCATTGATAACAAGCTTAAATTTGATACCCATGTTAGTTTGACTATCAAGTCAGTCAACATGAAACTTGGGTCTATGTATAGAATTAAGAACTTCCTAACCCCACACACCAAACTAACTATTGCCAGGACCCATCTTCTCTCCACACTCCTTTATGCATCCCCAGTATTTTCCTTCCTTAACAAGAGAGAACTTAACAAACTATCTATAACCTACAACCATATAGCCAGATTCATTACAGGTTTGCCATATCGCACCCATCACTGCCAAAATCTAAGGGCATTGGAATGGCTAGAGCTGCCCAACATTTTCAAACTAAACCAACTTACTGAGGTTTTCAAACGATCAATCACCCAGAAAGAATCCCTCACTAAATAAAATATTCACCCCTACTCCAACCTTTTATCCCTCATCAAACAGCCTACTTGTTCAGACCATTAAATCCCACAACTCGGGAGGAAGCACTCTATGCTAATTCCATTGGCAAATCCTGGAATGCCCTCCTAACAACCTAAGGCATATGACCTCTCCTCACCAATTTAAAAACACCTCAAAGATTTCCTAAAGTACCAATGGCTATGCCCCTGCTCTAATCCAGACTAATAGCAATCGCCCCATACCCACCTAATTCTCTACCTATAATGAAGCTAAGCTTGATCTCCTTCTCCTAGTTTGCAACATTTCTAACCAACATGTTTAACCTGTTCAATTGCTTTATTCTTGACTGTAATAACAAACATTTAATCTCCATATGTTTACTGTTAAACTTCCTCTGACTATATCCTGTATGTTATTATAATTTGTGCATTTCTTATGTCTCTGTTTTAATTCCTCTGATTTGGTTTTTCTCCCCGGGCCTCTACTGAAAATGGACATATATCCAGCTAGACTAGCCCGGTCAACAAATGTAAAATAAAATAAAAAAAATAAAAAAAAATAAATAAATCCTTTAAGTCTAATATCCAGGAATTTTGCTATGGGTTGTGTTATTGACCCACGAGCATCTACAATGGGTCTCATGGGGGGTCCTCTAGATTTTTATGTAGTTTAGGCAAACCAAACATATGAGCTACTTTTGGGTGGGAGACTGTTATGAAATTCAATTAATCTATAGAAATACTTCTTTCTATAAATAAATCATTTATTTCATTATTTACTCTTCTTAGAGTGCCATTAAATTCATTTAATGAAATTTTTTTGTATGAGCTACTTTCTAATATACTTCTCATCTTTATTTTATAAAGTTCTACGTTCATAACAGCTATCCCACCCCCCCTTGTCTGGTTTCATAACTCAAATGTTTCATTGTTTTGAACTGATTTTAATAGCTCAGCTTCATCCCTAGATAAATTATGGGAAGAATGTTTGGGATGGTAATTACCTAAACTACGAAGGTCAGTCTCACAAAGGCTCTCAAATAAGTGCAGAGATGGATGTAAGGGTGGGTTATATGTACTAGACACATATAGGTTTTTTTTGTATATTCGACATTATGGAAAAGCATATTTAAATTCAACTTCCTGACATAAAGTTTCAGGTCTACAATTGTTTCACTTACATTTAATGTTTGTTCAGGTACAAATGAAAGACCTCTTGAGAAAATATCACACAAATGCTGATTTACCATAACATCAGAATAGTTGAACACTTTAAAATCTTTAGTTACATTTTCATGAATCATGGGGAAGGGCCTGGATGTCATTTCCAGGCTCGAGTCTTCCCCCTGTAATTCCCACTCATATTCCCCCTTTGATAATTGTAGTTGCCTCTCCCTCCCCAATTTGATTGGGGGGCTTCCTGTAGGGTTTGACCCTGGTTGTTCCTAGATTTGAGGTGTTCTGACCGCCTCAGTATAGGGAATTCCTCTTGTTGCTCTAAAAAAAACATTGTTATGGTTGTTTTCAACTGGTACAGGGTTATTCCTATTACCCCATTCTTGTGACCTGGGGGGTGGAGGGTAGGCAGATTTATTAGCATAATCAACCATGTCTCTATCGATTTTTTTAGCTTCCGAATTTTTATAGCCTCTAACTGATTCTCAATACTTTTAAAGATGCAGTTGTATTCATATAGGTTCTCTACATGTACTGCATCCCAAGAAATAATTCAATGTATGTCCTCTGCTTCTTTGCAGCTCCATATATTTGAAGCCGTGGTGATCAAACATACACAAAAGTTCTTTATGGAAAGACGAGCTGCAGATCAAACCTCTAGGGAAACGCCACATACGGAGTCCTTTAGGTACAATTTTTTAAAATTACACATTCTTTAAAGTACATATTATCCATTTGT
>NC_056725.1:54107602-54110102 GCF_019279795.1 Protopterus annectens
TTGCAAATGATTGCTTGTGCTTGCATTTCATTAAGGCCAATACCTACTGTCCGATATTGTCAAGGTACTTACACAACACAAATCTGCAAACATCTATGCATGCTGAATGCTTTTCCAAAGTCTGTTCTTATAAGGTGTTATATGTTTGTTGAGATTGATCTGATTATCAAAATACCAACAAAATAAGAGTAAAACCAGATCTGCAGCTCATTACCTTTGTGTTACCTGTATTTTGTACAGTGCAGTAGTGTATCCGCTATGAGTGTATGACATTAAATACACAGAGCATCAGACTGTATTCACCCCCCCAAAAAAAAAACACTTTTTTAAGAGTTTTTTGAAGGGGTTCTAGCCCCCCACCCCCTGATGCTCAGGGCAAGATCCTCACACTCCCTGAACTTATATATACTGACTCCACAGGGAGATTCTTCCGGAAAGGGTATCATTGCTGGCAGAACTCACCGACAGTGTTTCCTCTGCAGGACCTCTGATCATCGATGGGTTGCAGCTCGAGATTTCTGTCTTCATCTACCAGTAAGGTAATGTGCAACACACAGATTCACATCTGTAATGTGTCCATATAGTGAAATGGCAGTACTGAATTCTAAAGAGTGCTACAATATTTACTCTAGTAACGCAGTTCACAAATCCTTGCAAATTAAGCTGACACTTTTTATTAACCATGTCACAGCACTGCGTTTGTTCTTATGTTCATTACATATAAGCTGCACTGAATGAGTTGAAATGCTTATCTGAATAATTATATAATATTTATATATATTCATATCTGTAAAAGTATACAGAAATATCCTGTTAATCTTTTGACATGTATATGCTTGAAAGTTATTTATTATGGCTAGGCACTATAACTAAACAACTAGTTTTATTTATAAAATATTAATATTTGCTTTTATTATAGAGATATTACTAAATGTTGCCTCAATGACCAATTTATTTCCATGCATATAAGTAGGCAGGAGTTGGCATTCAGCAGTAGGATGGTCTGTCTTACTATGACCCCTGTTTTGGCTTCTTTGTGGACAGACAGGATTAAGTAATTTCATAAGTGATGGAATTAAGCCAATGAGCACATAAATAAATTAATGCAAATACTGTTCTGTAATCTTCCTAACTTTGTGTGGCCATTAGTACCTCATTCAAGTAAGGTTTAATTTCTCTGCTTGCAGTCATCCTTTGAGTCAAACAGCAACACACCTCTATATTACCTATCCAGTGAAAAAGAAAGGTCCCCTCACTGGCCTTTCTCCATTCAACATGGCCATGCAATTCTTGGGTCACCTGGGATCTGATACCATACATAAAAACCCTTCTCGTATACCCATGGACAATCCTTAGGACGTGCAATTTATTCTAGCATCTCACTCTTTCTTCAGTTTGTTAGATGTATAGAATTCTGTACAAAGTTTTATTACAGTGCTTTAATCTCACAACAAGTATCAGGAATCCAAGTAAAGAAGACTATTAGAATATTTGCTAAAATATAGAAATCATCAATATTACCGTATGCCTCATTTTATCAAAAAATAATTGGCATCGCATGTACAGAAATAACAAAAAAAACCTGAAACAGACCAAAAATAGTTGATAACTGCAAAGAGGCACAAATATAATCCACTTGCATTTCTGAGCATTCCAACACAACAAAATAATCTGTACGGCATACAAGACATTTAAATATACGGTGCTAATAAATGCAATGACATACCTTCTTTTACAGATATTAAATACACTGAAACTTCACTGTAGATCATCAAAAATATTATCCAACCTGCTTCTGCAAGAATCACTTATGTGGTTAATTTTATGACTATTTGAAGCAAAAGAAACCAGATGCTTGCTGTAAACGGTCTATGGTTTGACATAAAAATTATAAAGAAAGATTACTGCAGAATTCAAGACAATACATATGTTACCATTGCAGCCAATTAAAAAGGGCCAAAAATCCTCAGTTAAATAATCCCTAGCTATGAAAAGTCATATTAATTTTACAAAAAGAAGGCATTATTATATTGCATCACCATCCCCATACAAGTATTTCTGTCAGAGACAGGAGTAAGAGCACTATAGTCAGATACTAATTCTGCAGTGGGAGAAAACAAGCTGGTAATTGTAAACTGGCAGACTAAGGGAAATCACTTATATCTTCACATAGGAAATAGAAATATTGCATCACAAGAGCTTGAAACCTGCAGCAGGCATTCATGGCCCCATATAATTGAATATAGTTCATGGTAATATTTGACAGAATAGCAGTAAAGTTTTATACAATAAATATGTGGTAAGACTTAGTCCATTAGTTTCATTAAAACTGAGCCACAGGAGTTTTTAATCACAGTAATGTAGGATTACACACTTAGCAGATTTCTTAATTATACTGTCTAATGATAGCATATATTTATTACCTCTCTCTCTACATATGTATGTATGTATACACACACACACACACACACACACACACACATATATATATATATATATA
>NC_056725.1:54115102-54120102 GCF_019279795.1 Protopterus annectens
CAGTGTTCTTTGAAAGTTTTTTTTTTTTTTTTGTGAGCTGAGCCTGAATTGTTTAGCTTTGCTGACTCTAATTTGGAGAATGCCATGAAAAATTAAAATACATAAAGCAAAAAGCATGTTAGAAGATATCTAACCTAAAACAGTAAAAAGAAAATATTTCACACATGGTCAAAATGCTTGTCTCTTATTAATAAGAGAAAACAAATCTTCTTATCAAAATGCAAATCGATAAATCCATGTGATAAAATATTTTCCCTAGCTCAAATATTAAACAAATTATGTTTATATGGTCCTGTGTAAAATATGACAAAATGTAGTTACATGTTGTACTATGTCATGTTGATCCCCAATGCCCAAAGATGACAACAGAAACAATCCTGTTGCCATCTTCTTTCCAGAAAGTTCATGTCTTCATGCTTTTACAAAAAATAAAATCCACTGCCAAATTGTTGGTAAAAAGGCACTAAAAACAAAGAACAACAGATATGTTGAGTGAAAACTTGTAGCAATCATATACATGGTATATATTTGTTACTCCAAGTTCGTTTTCTCTGTTTATTATGTTCATAACTGCACATGTGTAAGTATGTTGGAATGCATACTCACATAATTACAAACTAAATAATTTTCATTTAAATTCTGATTGCTGACCACTAACAAGAAGAGCTGTCATTGTGTTACTATCACTAATAGCACAGACCTTCTGAAGACAACCATATCCTTTCCTACATTTAATATATAAAGCTAGGGACTGCTAGATAAACATTCCTTCAATAGGGAAAATGACATTTTATGTACTTATCCTATCCAGATGAATGTTAACACTTTGGGAGCCTAGCAAGTTTAAACCTGGAAACCCCCTACCAGTGATTGTGCTGTTCCAACACATTGATGCACCAACCCCAGCATCATAGCCATATTTATCAGACAAGTGACACAAACATGCATCTGGAGATGCAGTGCTGTTACAAGCTACAGTACACCCTGAGTTAACCAGTCCTATACATGTCCATTCATGCCTGCTCACCCAAATATGGTTTCACTAAGGCTCATCTGAAAAGCCTATTGTTACCTCATGCTATCACTTATACTAGTACTAAATGAGCACTTCAGCTTTCAGTTATGGGTTCAAAACCACTGTGGCCAATAATTATTCCCGCCACTACTTCCATGCAAGGGAAGCATTCATTCATCAGCCAACAGTCAGCCCCTTCGTTACTCACATACAAGGGAAGTGGCTGTTTATCAAGTGACACACAACTCTGCTCTCCCACATATATGTTTCTTCACTTTAAGTGGCTTTCATATAAACACACTTCTCTGTCAGACAAAAGAAACAGACAATGACCTTCAGATGCAGTGTTGTTACAAACCTCCATACCAAGGCATGGTGGCCTGACAACATAAATTCATTCAAATTACCCCATTTCAAATGTACCTGACATTAGTACCAAAGCCTGCACAATAAGCAAAAACTGTACACATCTGTCCTTACACCATTTCTGACTGGTCAGTCCCTCCCAGTCAACAGCCATTTATATAGCCAAGTACAGCCAAGGTAAACAAATGTGTAACGTGCTGTTGTACAGGATTTTTCTCTTCCTCATGTACATGCATACTCCGTATAAGCAAGCTGCGTATCATAAACTCTATACTGCTCAGGCTTACAAACTGTAGTTCCAAACAGGACTAAAAATAAAATATATTCGTGCCAGCTATAGTTATAATGCACAAACAAACAGGAGTAAAAATAAAAAATAGTATCAAATTTAATCAAAAAATGAGCAGAGTATTAGTATCAGTATAAAAAGTTTGCATATTCATGTTGAAATAAGATTTAACAGATTCACATACATAGTGAAAATGAGTAATATCGCTATTTTAATGCAGTAAATAACTGTTTCCTTTTTCAGTACAATACAATTGCTCAGCAAAATCACCCATTTACTTTACATACAAAACAAAACATTCCACGTTAGTTACAAGTAATTAACTGACTAAATACATTTTATTGAAATTTCTGATAGTCAAAATGGTTTGGCACAAGTGAATTTTCAGAACACATATAAGACTTGGAAAGAGTGTCAGCATTACCATATTTGGGGACTCCAGCAAAATTACCAGCCAAGGGTCTTAACAGAATTAGAAGACCCATAGGGACTTTAGAAGAATTAACAGAAACAGCACTATCATGGAAGAGTTAAGGAAAATGTGGGCTTCACAGAATTAATGGACTGATGGGCCCTTCCAGCAATAACAAAACCCTTGTGCCAACAGAAGGATTCATGTAACCAGAGTCTCAGTAGACTAAACTGAAATGGGTGGTTCCATTAAAATTGGGGACATCAGCAGAACTGGTCTAGGGAAATGAGTCATGGCAAGATCAAGCAAGTCAGAAGACCCTTGCAGGATTAATGAAATCAGTAGCCCAATGATTGAAAATGAAAACTACATCAGAGGACCAATGATAAAAAAAGAAACAAGAGTCCACAACATGGTTAAGAAAAATCAGTGCAGCCCTCAGCTGCAGTAATACAGTCAGAGCACTCATGGTAACACTTGAACGATTAGCCAACCCCCCTCCCCCCATCTTACTGATACTGATGTGTGCATATCGGCTTTAGAAGAGAGACTGTCCTTCCATCATGCTGAAATTACACAGGGTCCAACATGGGCTATCAGTATCAGGGGCTCAGAGTAATCATGAATGTACCTTCTAACAAGCAGTTAGCCATACAATTAAATATATCTTGTACACTTCTTCTTCTTTCAGCTTTTCTCGGTTAGGGGTCACCACAGCCGATCATCTGTCTGCTCATGATTGGCAGTGGAGTTTTACAGTGTTGAGTTGCTAGCCCATCACCCAACCTTCCACAGAAGGCACACACTTGCACACACTCACACCTAGGGCCAATTTAGAGTATCCAATCCACCTATTGCATGTCTTTGGGATATGGGAGGAAAGTGGAGCACCCGGAGGAAACCAACGCGACCACAGGGAGGACATGCAGACTCCACACAGAAGGCACCCAGTCGAGAATTGAACCGGAGAACCTCTTGCTGTGAGGCAGCAATGCTAACCACTGCACCACCATGGCCGCCCATATCCTTTACACTAAGAATGCAAATTAAACTTTTAGTAAAACTTGCAATGGGCTTGAATTTTAAATGACCAAAAGTACTGGTTAATCCTTTGGATGCCTCATTGCATAATTCTCCATTGTTACCCATCTCATTTACTGACTATAAAAAAGTTTTGTAGAAAATATTGTTGTATAACAAATGTTTAACAAAGATATCAAGATGTCTTCAGGTAGGTGTACCACCACCCCCTTGAGCAGGAGACCTCCAACAATATTTATGCTTAGTAACCATTTATAATTTTTGATACTTATTACTGAGGGTATGAAATATTGCAACAAAGTAACAAAATGCATGATTGCTAGAGGAAGACTTTATCTATGTAACATGTTTTCGCAGTTAGGATTATTTATATTCCAACAGATTCTATCTGTGGTTACTACACTTTGTGCATATATGGGCATGTTACTGTTGTCTGCAAAAAGGGGTGTCTTCCACTGCAAAATCTGAGTAGATTCACTACAAATTACACAAAATAATCCATACTCAGCACGCCTGTATCACTACACCTGTTTTGTCACTTATCTGACAATGGATCTTTTCTCATTTCTTCTTGCCGGGGACTTGCATGAGGAAAGTTCACTTTATCTAGTTATCTCCTGTGCAGCTCTGCCCCCACACTAGATTTCAGGAGTCACTCAGCCATTCTGACAACAAAAGAGTAGCTCTACAGGTTTCACTGATGTGGGGTTTCTCCATTCAGCAGTGCATTCAGTGTCTCTGGGGTCCATACAACACACAGTATCTTAGCAATATTTTTGTTGGCAGGGCTTCAGCTAATGTTCTCATACACCTTCTGAGTATAACTAGCAGGCAGTTAAGGAACTCCATTTATGTTTCCACTCCAACAGAGATGGGCCACATTTGTCATGCACTGGTACTCTTTGCCAACCAGCTGTTGGATATGGACATCAGTAAAAACCTGTTGAGATACCTAACTATCCACATAGGAGCCTGCCTTCAAACTGTACTGACTTTCAGTAATGTGAGTCTTATCTATGCTCAGTAATTGGGAATAGCCAGGAGTCTCTATTCCTCTTCTTCTTATTTAGACTTTGTAGTACATACTAACCTTTGTCCTTCTTGAGAAAACTCTGCAGAAGTGCCTGCTGTGAAGGTGTCTTTAATAATCTGTCCAATACAATCCTCCTTTACCAGTTGTGTACCTCTTCCTCGTTTCACTGAATATAAATTTAGTCTGGATTGCAATTTAATATGTCATTTGCTGTGCCCTCACCTCTGTGTTCTTCATCTTGATATGTTGGTCAGTTTATTTACTGGTTTATTTCTACTCTGTAAATACCAGCATTATTTCCTTTACAGTAATGTCAATGCTCACTAGAAATCCATTAATGTCAAATGCTCATCTTTTTCACTCACATTAATCTTTCACATGCTGATTAGGTCAGTACTGTCCTCTTTTATTTACTACTTTTTTATTAATTGCTCATGTGTATGTGACCTTATAATGATTTTGCTTCTCTACCCAGTCTAATTAAAACAAAACATACGATGTTGTGTGTTGCTTAGGGTACTGTTTTTTTGCTAAGTCTTCTGCATTGTTCTTCTCAGCAGATCTCATCTGCGGGACAGTGTTTTGCCAGTGAGGTCACTCACCAGTTCGTGTGGGGAAAATGAAAGTCTAGGATGGTGCCACACCCTGGCACACTGAAGCCTCGTTTCTGTCTAAAAACAGCCACTGTTGTGATAATGGCTTCCCAATCCTATGTTGAACAGCTCACACTACCGTGTAATACATGTAAACAGTCGGTAGGTTGGCACGAATAGTAACTTCACAACCTGCTTCTTGTGATGAGAAACAGCATGTGAAATGATTTATTCTCAAGCCATCTCTGTAT
>NC_056725.1:54125102-54130102 GCF_019279795.1 Protopterus annectens
AATTACAGCTGACTATTACAAGTATTCTTACTGGAATTTTAGGCCATGAGACTTGAATTTATTTTTTAAAATTGTTACAACACAGTGAGGAAATTAATTCTTCATCTACCCTATGGTTACAGGTGAAAACTGAGTGTGCTTTTCTATTTTCAGTCGTAAAATGGTGTCACTGTGTTGTTTCTGTCTGATGCTCATTATCAACGTGAAAAGTCTTTTTTTCCCTTCTCGCTTCCCTCTAGCAGCCCCCCAATGTAATTGCCCATTTCCCTTTCTGTTCTCGTTCATTTCATCTGTTGCATGTACACAACTCTAGGATGCTACCCGCTGTAAGAAAGCCTATCCAAAATGATGCTGCAGTCCCGGCTGTGTTTCCCACGGCAGCCCTGCACCCCTTGGCTTACCCGTATATCTCGTCTTTCTCCCTCTTCAGGCTGTCGTTAGGTACAAGCCCCACTGGCATCGTGGCCCTGTGGTGTGCCCCTGAAGCCGCGCCATATGGAGAACCTTGGGTAAGTTGGTGATGTTGCAGGGCTCGAGCTGTGTGGGGATCTCCAAAGCCAGACAGAGGCACCCCGTCCATTCCAGCATAGTGTACTAGCTCATCATACTGTTGGAAAACAGAAAAAAAATGTAAGGAAATAAAGGAACTATGTGTAGGGAACAATTAACTATCTAGACAACAAATAAAGAGCAGAATCCGTGCACGTCTACATTTGCAGTTCATACCTCTCAACCTCTTAGCCAGAAAAATCTGTACAAAGCCAAATACAATGTGGGGACAAATGCTTAAAAATACGGACAAATTGTAAATATTGCTGTTATAAACTCAGAAAGCTGCTAGAATAACAGTCTTGCTTTAGCATGGAATTGCCGAATGATGTAAAGTCTGAAACCCAAAATGACTGTCATTATTTAGTGACTTCAGTCTTCAACGATTTGCCAGAAAACCACAACTTTTATAAGGGATAGGCCAAAAATGTGATGCAAAAATCTGGAAATTATGCGAAAATATGGACAGTTGAGAGGCATGCACACAACCATACTTAGGAAGTGATAAACAGAAAATCAAGTAGAGTGGTAAATATCACAATTCTGGAACACTCATTCCAAGCACTGTTTTTGGTTAGTATTTTTAGTATTTCACCCCCCCCCCCAAAAAAAAGGACTGTGGCTTTCTGACTGTTAAACTTCCAGAAATACTGTACCACATACATTCAACAGCCTTAAGCTATGTGTAATCTGTTTTCAGAATAGTTCAAGCATCCTCCGATGTTTCCACAGTTTTGCTACTTACTTCTGTTTTCTTCTAAATTATTTTCAGTGCTATCTGTTCATTTTAACCCACTTCCTTTTTTAACAAGGCTTCCTAACTAGCTAATAAAAGGCAGCACTGTTAGGGGAACCGAAATAAAGAAACGCCAAGTATATAAAAAGTTGATTAGCCCTAGGTAGTTAAATATTATGGTGCACTGACTTCTTTATGGGCCATAAACTTCACAAGAAAACGATGTTTTGTTTAGCATACTGTAAAAGGTTGCAGTATAGTGGTACCCAACTCTCACATCTAGAGATCATACCTCAGCGGCAGCTTGTACAAGTACTAATTAGGCATTACCTGCTTGACTCCATAAATATGTATTTTCGCAGCCTAAGCAAAAGGTGTGTTAAACCTTTGTTTTAAAATACTGTGATAATGAAATACTGGGAAAGCTGGACGCAATCCTGTCATAAATAAATAAATACATAAACCTTGTACTGATCTTAACTATGAATGGTGTGCAATAGTTTGTGCTATAGTGAGATTGTTTACATGTATTTTACACACTTACCAGACTAAAGCATTGATTGCTACAATTTTCCCTCTCTATTATTTTGACCACTTACAACATGTGCTTGATGCTTTCATAAATTAAAAAAATACAATATAGTATTCTCGCTTTTTCAATTAAGTAACATTTGTAAGTGTGTGTGTGTGTGTGTATGCTGTGTCATCCTGTTAACTGTCACAGATACAATTCCACAATTCCAACACTACTAGTTTCCTTTGGCAGTTTGCTTTGTCTCGTCTATAATTTGTTTAATATTGTGAAAACAAGGTCATGGATTAATGACAGGTAGTGCAGTTGCACAATTTTGTTAATCATTAAAGGCATATTAATATACACAATCTTGTTTTATTAACTAATAGTGATGAAGCATGGTTGCTGAAATGGAGTTTCTACACTTGACTTTTTGTAATAGAAATTCCTCTACTTCTTCCTGGTGGTAGGTGAATTTTACACCTTAGGTTGAAGACTTAAAATGTTTTTATTTGGTAGTAGACTTAAAATAGGTGCCTCGATCACAAAGTATGACTTGTATTTGAGCTCAAATAAACTTTCTAGTCTTAATTCATTGATTCCTCAGAACAAGGCTTTGCGTTAGTGGTCTCGTGTTTGCTTGTGCCAGATTTCCCGTAATTTTTGGCTATCTGCAAAATTGCAACACTACTCATTGCGTGAGTTTTACTAATATTTTAATTAGATCTTGTTTAGACATTTGTTCCTTATTATTTTGCTATGACCCTGGTTACTGTGAAGAGGTAGCAGTTATTTTCAAGTTCACATGGTTAGCTCGTCTATTTTCCCTGTCTTTGTTTTAGAAAACTAAAGCAGGTGTCCATATCCTCTGCAAATAAGGTTTTGTAAACGTTTTGAACGCCACAGGTTTCTGCTAAATTAATGCTGAGGTGAGTTTGCATAGTCTGGCTCTTCTTTTCTGAATTCATTGTTTAAGAATAAAACGATAAATCAGCATCTCTGATTCAGGCTAACATTATGACTTGTTTTATAAATGTCCTTGGACTATATAAAATTAAACTTATTACATTATCAGGTCACGGATGTGTGATTTAAAGCTGGTAGCAAAAACAATGGGGGAAAAGATGAAACCCCATGCATTTCCACTGAAATGTAAATTTGTCAACCAGCAAACAATTCATAACAGATGACAACTTAACAGAAATTTAGGTTTAAAGCATTATTTACCGTGTTCTTTAATTATGAAACAGTTTGTAAAAATATTGTTTTGCACTGTTGTGTGTCCTCAGTGGTATGTTAAGTGAGAACATAACAGTGTGAAGTAAAATTCCTGAAGTCATAATACAGTGAAGTAGTTCTTAAAAAACAAAACTTCACTAATAAAACTTTATTGAGTATGTGTGTGTGTGTGTGTGTGTGTGTGTGTGTGTGGCGCGGGTGAAAATACATTTACAATATAAAGTGTATACTTCTTTGGGGCATGCAGGAGCGTTTCATATAAAAATGACTGTTCGCCTGCCTGGTACAGCTCACAGACTTCAGTTCCCCACATATGAAACTCTTGCTTCTCCAAAATACTGAACATGAAAACTATGGAAATTCAGTAATAGCTTGACTTTGTAAGATAAATGGTTAAACTATGTTGTGTTAAGCTTACAAAATAATCTGCTAATGGAATATTACCCAATATTTAGAAGTCATAACTCCGAAGGTATGCCATTATTTAAAGTTTGGTACGTGCACTTTTTATGAAGAGATCCTTAAAATGAGGTACAGCTAAACGGTATGCGGAGTCAGACCTACTGAAATGCAAAGATCTCAATCTTCCACCTCCAAAATGTGGACCACTTAAGTCTCATATGGTGGAGCAAATGGACAAATTGTATTACGCGTACAGTTTGCTAAAAACTTTCATCCGGAAGCTCTCAGTGAGGTTAAACTGTGTTACTTTATACTTGTAAACATCCTTTTAGTGACAAATGTGATTCAGTATTATTTATCATGGATATCACTTATCACTGAATTTATGACAGACCCTTTCACCGTGGGACTGCAAGGGGCATTTTAAGATCACAAATGAGCAAAGTCCGTCTTAATGAGCTACAATTGAGAGATATACTTAAATGACTTCAAATAAACTGCTTTTAAAATGTAACACCAGTCAAGAAAGTTTAAAAATTTTATGTGCAACACAACATAGTTTAAAAAATAAAATATCAGTAAACCAAGTCCTTCAAAAAGTAGCCCTGCTGTTGCATTCCAACTACCCATGATTTCCTTTGATGGCTATTACAACAACCCCTCAAAAACTCCCCCTAATGCGGGTAAAAAGTTTTAAATAGTCGGAAGAGTGTCCTGGAAGTGGCTTGTACAACCTGTACGACTTAACGGAAACTGAAACTGCTAACATCACGGCATGATGAATATTGACTTGATGACAGGAAGTTACCCTAGCACTAAATTAGTGATTAAAAATAATAAATAAAAAAATGCAAGCGTATAGCAGGACGAGTACTACCAGAATAGAGGGATATTTGTGCCATAAAATGTAATTCACGGCTATCGACAAAATAAATTGGATAGAGGGGACTGAATGTGTCTGACAAAAACAAGAGACAAAGCAAACAAATCCGTAGTTAAATCTGCAAATGAATGGTCATTCAAAACATGAATGGTCGTTTAAAACGGAGGAACTCGTAGACACAGATTATTAGCCGGTAGATAGTAGCTGTGCAGCTCTGGTCCTTCATATTGCATAAACCACTAGTAAGGGGTGACCCTCATCTGGTGTTAAAAGTATAAATGCATCAGCTGCTTAAAGCAACCTTTAAAGGACTTTGTACGTTCCCTAACATTATTCAAATACCATAAGTAATATTTATAAGTTGTTCCCATAACATAAGTAATATTTACAAGTCAAGGGTGTAGCCAGAAATCTTCCTTTTGTACTCAAACTTAATGTTGCTGTCCCCACCTCCCATTTATTTTAAAAATGTACTCAACTCTCAAAATGCTACCCTCAGATATATAGGATTGGGACATATTATGTTCAACTGTTACCACTGATACACATAAAAATCTACTTTTAGAGGTGTTTTCCTTTCACATAAACATTTTCTATATACCTCTGCACTGTAAACACTTGTTTACACAGTTCTAAACATTCAGTGTTTTTTAGTGCTAAAGTTTTCAAGAGATGCT
>NC_056725.1:54135102-54255102 GCF_019279795.1 Protopterus annectens
GAGCAGCAGCCTCCTTATGCTGCACTGCAGTGTCATGGAATTGAACTCCATGGTGTAGGAATAGAACCTACAGCCTTCTGCACCAAATGTGAGTGTTTTACCAGTTGCACCACTCACACTGACTATGTGAGACTACTGCTTATCTTTCACCTGCAGAGTCCACTATATCTTGGGATATAACAATGACCTCCAGCCTGCATGTGCTGATTTTCCTTACAGCAAATTCACTCTCAGCAGTGAACCACACTACTACATGCCTGAGATTACAGCTGCATGAGGCCAAGAAGAGAAGCTCATTTGGAAACAGGAACGGTGCAACATGTTACATTCCCACACTGGATACTCTTTAATCTTTGGCTATACAGTGATACTCTATCCATGAAAATCATGAAGGCAGAGTGAATAAGAAATGCTTTAGGCAGAGGTTTTGCTTACTCTGAGACTATATAAATAATACAGGAATGTGAACACAACTATATGTCCACACATGCAACCAGGGAATGATTGACACACAGTAGTGGATCTAGGGTCTGTTCCTGTTGTGCCACTTCTCAACAGATATTCTGTGGTGTACTGTTATATGGCTACTGTAGACCCACAACAAACAAATAGACAGGATTAACAAATTCCCATGACCTCTCCAATATCCATGTAATAAGACAGGCTTGATCTAACATTTCATGCCTACATTGCAATTGGGATTATCCCTAAATCAGAGCCTTGGCTATTGGATCAAGCCCCCCCCCCCACATTCTGACATACACAGTATACGCTTGTGTATATTTCTAAAATATTGGTGCCTTTAACTTCATTCAGAATCTTGCATCCTGTGTATCATGTCATCTAGTTTTATGTACACTATTTCAATATCCCGTTATTTGCATTTTCAAATGTCGGATATTACATGATGTCAAAAGTAATCACAAGTAAGTTATACAGTCTTTCACTGGAGGAGTTGTACAGCTACAGCCACCTAGAAATATATATCTATCTATATATATATATATATATATATATATATATATATATATATATATATATATATATATATATATCTGTGCATGGTCATTTGTCCAAAAACCTGAAATTATGAGTCCAGAAATTTGATTTAATCCAGAGTGTGAGCAATATATCTGAGAGACATGAAAAGGTACTCATAGCTGTTGTACTGTATATGATGGAAGAGGCTCTGAATTATATCATTTGTAAGTTTTGATAGGTGGGGAAAAATATTATTACAGTGATCAGACAGAAATTTCAAAATTATTGTGAGCCATTGAATCTATCATATGCTTACCATGTGTTCTTCATGAAAGTGCAATGCCCAAAAATTAGCATTAATGCTTATGTTACTGAAGTAAACAACTGATCCAGAGACTGAGAATTTGGCAAGCTACATAATTCAGCAGTATGATGATAATCAGGAGTGGTATCAGAAGTTACCACACTAGAGGCATATTGGTGGCACCACAGATTTAAAGTTAAACAAAGGGACTGACGTGCAGAGGGAGTGAAATTACTTCATCACAGCTTAAAGAGCTGACATCAGAGTTATAACAGTGTCAAGCTGTCTGTGAGAACAAAATCTGAAACAAGTACTACAGAGTGAAATTGAGTTATGGGAAGCATGAAACGTGTGAGAAATACATTCTGCTGGAGGTGTGGCTATGCAGATGATGAAAAGGAATGTCCAGTGGTTAATCAAGTTTATAAAAGTTATGGAAAGAGAAATCACTACTAAAGTGTGTAAAATGAAAGAAAACATTTCAGTGAAATAATGCATGTGGTGGGTACAAAGATGTAGAAATGAGCTATTTATGATCACGAAATGCACTGTGAATGTGCATAGGGTTGATATCGTACAAGAAGATGATGCAGAGGATGCATGGCAAGAAAATGGGTTGGAAATTGGGCCAGAAAACTCAATGCCAATAATCAGTGTTGTGTTCATATTGGCACTGTTTCAGATTGTAAAGCAATGCCTGCAAAGTCATTCAAAACATTGACTCTGAAAGAGAGTAGACTGAAGCCAATGAAGTCTAAATTACTTTCTTATTCAAGTCATCAACTGAAACCTTTCCATCAGAAAGTGCATGTCTGTGAATATAAGAATAAAAACTGCAGAATTCTATTCCAAATAGAGAACAAGGAAATAACAGCTATACTGGACATTTGACTCATCAGAAACATGTAAAGTGAAAACATTTGAAGTGTCTATTCAGACAGTGTTTTGAAAGTATAATAATTTATTTACTGGTCTGTGTAGCTTATCAAGAGTTCATCATATTCACATAGATCTTGCAGTGCTGCAGATAGTGCCATCTCTAAAAAAGCCCTGAATGGAGAAGGAATTGAACAGAACAGAGCACATGAGTGTGAAGAAGAAAAAGGAAGAAGCTATGAAAGCGTGAACAGCTTGGTTACTGTTGTGATACCAGACATAGTTTTATATGCACTGATCTGCAATCAGTGTTTTGCCATTTTGTATGCTTTACTGAATTTAGGTATATGCAGCAAGAGAAGAAATAAACAGTTTTAAGCTATTCATAGAGAGTACATAAATGGCTGATAATAAAAGTATTAGACTGGCACATTGCAATACTTGGATGTTCATCAAGGCCTTCAGTAAACAAAACAGACACTGGCTGCTATGTATCTTTAAGCCTCTGTGGGGTCTATACTCTGACTCCTACTACGAAGAATGGTACCACATGACAAGCAACTTGTGTAGCTACGTATTAGACTATTCAGTTATACACTCCCCCATTTGCTGCAAACCTTTTTTACTTTGAAAATAAGCTTATTTTAGAATTATCCTTAACTTTATATTAAGCAAGTCATGAGCTTTTAAATGAGAATCAGATTTTTATTCCTATCAATCAATATTTTTCATTCCTGGACTCTAAAGTATTTGTCATATAAATGATTGTGATTTCTCATGTATACTTTTCTGTTCACCAGCAATGTGCATGTCTTGGTTCTGCTGCTTAACCAATTACTTCTGCTTTAGGTTGTATACTTTCCCATGGATTTGTATTCTGTCTTTATCCACATTCCCATGGGTTTGTATTCTTGTGTTATCCCTTTATTTAAAATCTGGTAGTTGTATGTAGTTTCTGTCATATAATTATTTATGTTTCTTTTGCTTTCTTGCTAGCCTTTCCTTTATTTTGCATTGCGCTTTAGGTATCTGCAATGTAGCTGAAGTAGGTTTTCTCCCCATTGGCCTTCTGTCAATATCAGCTGAACTGTTGAAATAATGAGTTCCCACAATGGAATATCCTATATTATAGAGTTTTATATATATAGCTTTTGTGACTGTTCTTTCTCATTGCATTTTTCATTAGATAGTTCATTCAACCTGTGGTAAGTGATTAATTGCATGTTATATGTTTTTTTTTGTTTGCACTCTTTATCTCCCCTTACCATCATTCTGACAGCAATTCCAGTGACCAAAATCATTTGCTGGGTCTACTGGCCACTCCCATCTACCCCTAGACCATACTAATACTGAACTTTTGGACAAGGACAGTGAGGAGCCTAAGGATGCTGTTGGGGGGAATCATTCCATCTAACTTTCTAGCCATTTTTTTCTATCTTTTAAGCCTACCCTTGTTTTCTCCAAGTGTAAGTCCTGACAGCCTCTGTCAGTTCATGCAATGAGCAGACTGTGTTGAACTCTCCCCACTTCCACAAGGAGCTGATGTCAACAAGCTTCCCACCTTTCAGCAGTAGCACATTGTGAGTATCTTTCAATCACTTTATATGTGCATGCTCATCCTCCCTGCTGCTTTATCAGTCACCTGGTCCACTAATTGAACCCTGGTTGACCACGCTAAAGTAAGGGCTTTAGCTCCCTATGACAATGGAGTGGCATATTATGTATTTTAGCTTTTTACTCATGCACAAACATTCTGAAGTCTGACTTTGTATTGTGGACCACATCAGATATGACAGCATAGGTTACCCACTGCCTCAAGAATATATACATTAATGCATTAATTACACTAGCCATTTTTTGTCTAGCACTCTGAATACTTCTAGTACATGGTATAATAATCTCTGTAAATAAAATATATATTTTCTTTAAAGTGAAACAAATGTAAGCACACTCTGCACCGAACAGATCCTGGTACTTAGTATGCTAGCATCTCCTTATGTGGCTTATTATTCTGAAGTGAGTTCCAAATGGTATAACACTGCACTGTTATTGTACGTAGCATTTCTGAACAACACATTCTGGGTAGTATTCTTAGTCAGCTTATGAGATATGAAAGATGAGTGTAAGCTATGTTGCATATTTTTCAAGACAGTTCTGATTCATAGATTCCCACCCCTCACTGCCAAGAACAACTGGTACATACTTTAGTCAGTGAGATTTGGGGCACTGTATGTAAATGTGGTATTCTGAGTGCACGATCTATGAAAATGACATTCCTGGCATGCTACCCAGTTAAACAACTAGCACAGTACAGGATTCATTGTTTGCCCAAAGTACACAATTGACAGGCAGGGGTGTATCTAAATGTGTAAATGTGTGTGGCATTCTTGCAATATACACCTGCGCATTACAATGGTGGCAGTCTATGCAGTCTGAAATAAAGCAACTTCACCTTGCACAGATAGCTAATATAGGTAAGATGTTGTGCAAGAGAGTATGTTAGAGTATGTGTTTGTGTGTGTGTGTGTGTGTGTGTGTGTGTGTGTGTGTGTGTGTGTGTGTGTGTGTGTGTGTGTATGAAAGTACTAGAAAAGTTTTTGAAGCAGTTGATGTGTGTGAGTGAGCAGCTGTTTTGACTGTGTATGTGCGTGTGTATGTGCACATGTATGTGTTCGCATTGGGAGGCTGCCAATGCATGGTTGTGGTCTCACTAGTCCCTGCTCTGCATGGGAGTATAAGTGACAGGCACTCCACTATGTAGTTGTTCAAACTCTGTAATGGAAGCATTTCATAGTCTTGCAACTTCCTCGGTAATGAGATATTCAGTTTTTGGAAATGTGACTGGTTATAAATCATTAAATATCACAGCTGCACAGTTCACTACATCAATGAAAGGCAAGCTGTTCTGCAGCACCATTTACTGTCATTACTGGCCTGTATCATTACAGGTTTCTAGGTAAGTATTACTGGCCTGTACTATTATAGGTTCATAGGTAAGTATTACTGGCCTTTACCATTACAGGTTCCTAGGTAAGTATTACTGGTCTGTATCATTACAGGTTCCTAGGTAAGTATTACTGGCCTGTATCATTACAGGTTCCCAGGTAAGAATTTTTGGCCTGTATCATTACAGGTTCCCAGGTAAGTATTATTGGCCTGTATCATTACAGGTTCCCAGGTAAGTATTACTGGCCTGTATCATTACAGGTTCCTAGGTAAGTATTACTGGCTTGTATCATTACAGGTTCCCAGGTAAGTATTACTGGCCTGTATCATTGCACTTTCCCAGGTAAGTATTACTGGCCTGTATCATTACAGGTTCCTAGGTAAGTATTACTGACCTGTACTATTATAGGTTCATAGGTAAGTATTACTGGCCTTTACCATTACAGGTTCCTCGGTAAGTATTACTGTCCTGTATCATTACAGGTTCCTAGGTAAGTATTACTGGCCTGTATCATTACAGGTTTCTAGGTAAGTATTACTGGCCTGTACTATTATAGGTTCATAGGTAAGTATTACTGGCCTTTACCATTACAGGTTCCTAGGTAAGTATTACTGGCCTGTACCATTACAGGTTCCTAGGTAAGTATTACTGGCCTGTATCATTACAGGTTCCTAGGTAAGTATTACAGGCCTATATCATTACAGGTTCCCAGGTAAGTATTACTGGCCTGTATCATTACAGGTTCCCAGGTAAGTATTATTGGCCTGTATCATTACAGGCTCCCAGGTAAGTATTACTGGCCTGTATCATTACAGGTTCCTAGGTAAGTATTACTGGCCTGTATCATTACACTTTCCCAGGTAAGTATTACTGGCCTGTATCATTACAGATTCCCAGGTAAGTATTACTGGGCTATATCATTACAGGTTTCTAGGTAAGTATTACTGGCCTGTATCATTACAAGTTCCTAGGTAAGTATTACTGGCCTGTATCATTACAGGTTTCTAGGTAAGTATTACTGGCCTGTATCATTACAGGTTCCTAGGTAAGTATTACTGGCCTGTATCATTACAGGTTCCTAGGTAAGTATTACTGGCCTGTATCATTACAGGTTCCCAGGTAAGTATTACTGGCCTGTATCATTACAGGTTCCTAGGTAAGTATTACTGGCCTGTATCATTACAGGTTCCCAGGTAAGTATTACTGGCCTGTATCATTACAGGTTCCCAGGTAAGTATTATTGGCCTGTATCATTACAGGTTCCCAGGTAAGTATTACTGGCCTGTATCATTACAGGTTCCCAGGTAAGTATTACTGGCCTGTATCATTACAGGTTCCCAGGTAAGTATTACTGGCCTGTATCATTACAGGTTCCCAGGTAAGTATTACTGGCCTGTATCATTACAGGTTCCCAGGTAAGTATTACTGGCCTGTATCATTACAGGTTCCCAGGTAAGTATTATTGGCCTGTATCATTACAGGTTCCCAGGTAAGTATTATTGGCCTGTATCATTACAGGTTCCCAGGTAAGTATTACTGGCCTGTATCATTACAGGTTCCTAGGTAAGCACTAGGCTAGTACAGACCACTACAAGCCCAGCCAATAAACCATAGTCAGAAATGCATGCCAGCCTCAAGGAGAGGAACACAAGATAGAAGAATGGAAAATCTGAAGCTACACATCCAGTTATCTAGGTTTATCTTGAAAGCATCAAAGGTGCGAATATTATTGATATGTACTAGAAGTTTGTTCCAGATGAGGGAGAGCTTGTGGGAACCAGTTTATTCTGTAAGTCTAGAATCTTTATTTCCTTCTCACTTTATCTACCTATCTTTTTCTATTGCTCCCTTCTAAACTTATCAGTCTAAACCCATCAGCTTAAGACTTAAAACAGCTTTAATTCAAACCCAGCACACTGAGTCTATGGCATTCTTTGTCTTCACATTATCTATGATAATTACTGATGCTTTTAATTCTGAGTTTTCACTTCTTCATTCTTTTTTTTCCCATCTCCAAGATTCCAACATCCCCATGAATTTAGTTAATCTTGCTGCAATAAAAACCTGATCTGAAATACACACACACACACGCACACACACAGACTATATATATATATATATATATATATATATATATATGTATATATATATGGGTCCCCTTCAAAACATCTAAAACACATAGCATCTAATTTCATAACATCGAAACCAGAACATCTAAAACCCATAACATCTAAAACTCATAGCATCGAATTTCATAACATCTGAAATGTATAATATGTAATAGTGTATTAACACGTATGTAAATGTTATAGTTTAATCTGTTAATCTTGTGGTATCACTATGAGATGTTGTAGTTTTCATTTCTATAGTTGTTATTATTCATATAGTGTAGGAATTAATACTCTTTATATAGTGTTTATTTTGCCATTCTGTATGTGTTTTTTAGGTCATACAGGTAAGTGATGTAGACATTATGTGTACATTCTTGATGGTGATTGTGATACAGTGGGGTTAGGAAATTAACTTTTTCCCACTGTAGTGCGATCTCGGAGTTGGTATATTTAATTTATGGGGGTGTGGGGGGTGCAGGGGGGCTTGCCCCCCTGCAAAAACGTAATAAAAAGTGTGTTTGGTAGTTTGGTGTTGTTATATGTGGAGGGGATGTTATTTTTATGTGATTTGTAGTGTTCGATGTTCTGATGCAACATTTTCAATGTTATGAAATTCAATGTTATGGGTTTTAGATGTTTTGGGTTTTAGATGTTTTGGTCTTGATGTTATACAATTAAATGTTATGGGTTTCAGATGTTTTGAAGTAGAGCCATATATATATATATATAAAACCTTTATTGTTTTCATCTGCTTCTCCAACAGACATCATTAATTACCCATAATTAGTCTAAATTCTGTGTTGGGGTACTAAGTTCTGTGAGTGTGGTGGGGTGTACTGCCACTATTAGGTTTTACCTCATATCATGCGTTCCGGCCCCAAAACCCGGACCACACCACAAAAGGAGGGGGTGTATCCATATTCATAAAGGATACTCACACCTCCAGGTTGGTGGCAACGCACGAAGCTTCGGAAACCATCCAGGTGCAACTAACCATAGGCAAAACTGCTCTACAAATTGTAGCATGCTACAGGCCACCCTCTCAAACTCAGGAACCCCACACAGCCTTCCTGAAGACACTGGAGGGTATAAATGTATCTCCAAACACCATCATATTGGGTGACTTTAACTACCCGAATATAGACTGGGAACATTACTCAAGCCCTAACTTTCTAGCCCAACGGTTCCTGGAGTTCATAAATTCAAATGCCATGGAACAGCTAGTCACTGTTCCCACGAGAGGAGAAAATATACTAGATCTCATTGTCACAAACATGGGGACAAAATGCTCCACACCGCAAGTATATCCCTCATTGGTGAGATCTGATCATAAACTAATCTGACTGGAAATCCACATCCCGCCCCACCCCAAGCAAAAAAGACCATAGTGAAGAACTTCTCTAAAGCAAACTTCACACTACTCAAGACTGGTGTGGTATCCTTCAAGGCCCCTGAGCCAGAGGAAACCACAACCCAAGCTGCGGAAGCCCTTACAAATGCCTTCTATGAACACCTCCAGGACTGCATGGATCAGGCAATCCCAAATAAAACCAAGACTCTTTCCACAAAGGGCAAACGTCCAGTCTGGTGGACCCCAGCCATTAACAAACTTTACAATAAGAGGAGAAAGCTATTACATGATAGAACAAAATCCATAAAAGGGAAGTCACCCCTGATCATTATTAGTAAAAAATACGAGCACTCATAAAAGCAACTAAGGCCAATTTTGAGAGAAAATTGCCATGGATTCAAAGGACAATCATAAGGCCTTTTTCAGCTATGTTAGGAACCTGGGTGGAAACTCCCAGATATGATCAGAATTAGTCCAAAATGATACAAAAATCACTGAACCCACAGACATTGCCAACATACTGGCAGACAGGTTCAGTGCAAACTTCACCCCTCTCCCCTAAAGGAGAGATAACTATCCCAGCCGAGTGTAGCCTCCCGGACATCTCAAATGCGCAGGTGAAAGCTGCTCTCTCTAAAGCTAAAAACACAGCATCAATGGGACCGGATGGTGTCCCCGGCTGTGTGCTACACGAGCTAAATGAGGAATTAAACCCGCACATAAGGCAGCTGTTTAATCTCAGCCTTACCACAGGATACGTGCCCAAGGAGTGCCGTACGGCAACTGTGGTCCCACTCCACAAAGGCGGTGCCTCTACGGACCCTGGTAATTACCGCCCCATAAGCTTAACAAGTCTAGTCTGCAAAGCTATGGAGAGGATCATAATGGAGCTCATAAACAAAGATATAGGGGACTTGCAGACATTGGACCCGACCCAGTTTGGCTTTGTCAAGGGAAGATCATGCCTTTTGAAC
Organism: Protopterus annectens; assembly: GCF_019279795.1. Taxonomy (NCBI): domain Eukaryota; kingdom Metazoa; phylum Chordata; order Ceratodontiformes; family Protopteridae; genus Protopterus; species Protopterus annectens. Next base: position 54,144,647 of record NC_056725.1, read on the forward strand.
TTGGTTGACTTCTTCGAAACAGTCACCAAGGCCATTGATGAGGGAAAGGCAGTCCATACAGCCTACCTTGACCTTGCAAAGGCTTTCGACACAATACCCCACTCAGGTATTGTAGAAAACTTACCAGCTTAAATGTAAACCCATATGTCACAAGATGGGTTGCAAACTGGCTTAAGGACAGAACCCACAGGGTTAGAGTTGCTGGCGCTGTGTCAGACTCCAAGCCGGTCACAAGTGGTGTCCCACAGGGCTCGGTCCTTGGCCCCTATTGTTTGGCATCTACTTCTCAGAAGTACAGGCCAACATGGGAGGACTTTGGCTGACAAAGTTTGCAGGCGACTGCAAACTGGGCGCCATAGTGGAAAGTGCATCGGACACGGATATCCTTCAGAAGGGACTCACGGAAACAGATAGCTGGTGCCAGAGCCATGGCCTGAAGTTAAACACTAAAAATGTATAGTCATACCCTTCGGGAAAAACAAGGTAACCCCAAGCTACCATATAGGTGGCAATCCACTAAGCACAGAAGAGGTTATCAGGGACCTGGGGACCCAGGTTGACAGTGGCCTTTCTTTTGACACTCACATTGCTAAAGTGGTTAGAAAGACCTTCTACATTGCCCACCTGATCATGAAGGGATTCACATCCAGATCTAGTGAGGTCATTGTTCCCCTGTACTCTTCACTTATCAGACCAATGATCGAGTACAATGCCCCATTCGGGATGTATCTCACCCGACATCTGCAGCAATTGGAGAGACCCCAAAAGTTCCTCACCAAAAGGATAAAGGGACTCCAAAATCTGTCATATGCTGCCAGATTGAAGAAACTCCAGCTCTATTCAGTCGCATACCGTCTGCTCAGAGATGACATGTGCCTGACATACAAGGCCATGTCCAACCCGGAATTAATGGACATGCTCCACCTCAAAAAATCCAAATCCACCAAAACCACTAGAGCAAGCGACTTAAACCTTAGCACGGATATAAATAGGACGTGCTGGAGGGATAGATTTATCACTCAGAGACTCCCTATGCTGTGGAATAAAATCCCGGTCCATGTGAGGCAGAGCACCTCACTGACTCTGTTCAAGAGAAATCTAGACCTGTGGATGGGAGATCGTAGGTTTACCCCAGGAATCAACTCTGTGTCACTGCTGGACAGAGGCACAACAAACTAATGGGCACAGTATTTTTTCATATAAGGGGTGGCGTAAGCCACAATAATTTGGGCTGGGCTTATAAATGCCTTAGGGCAGATAGCCTAGTATAAACCTATGAACCTATGAACCTATGAACTAATGAGGAGAATCTGGCAGGTAGTGTGATATGGCCTTCTATGACACATTAAATTATAAGTAATTAATTTGATAATTATGTGAGGTGATAAGCATGGCCTACCATACACATAGATGAAGGAGGTGGCCGCCTAGAGTGCTGTTTGTCCAAGAGCACTTTCCTGCCCTCTATCTATTTTTCTAAGTAATGAAACACATTGATTTCTTTACCTGGGGAGGGGACTTCTTTGCTGTCTGAATTAGCAGTATTTGAAGAAAAAAAACATGGAAAGTAGAAATTAGAATGCTGTTAGAAATAGGAAGTAGATTTAAATACCAAAATATGACAGGCAAAGCAAGACACGTTAAAGTGGTTACAGAAAGATAGCAGTATAAGCTTAATTCAGGCAGATAAAGTAGGTGTTGTGGTAGTTATGGATGCAGTAGATTATGAAAATAAAATGGGGGAATATTAACCATACCAGAGAATTATGGGAAAGTAACAAAGTATGACAGAGACAAGTCATGGGCTGATTAATGTTTTTTAGAAAATTCAATAAAGGCAAAGACTGCTTCTTATTTAACAGTTGGGTAGCTATATGTAATTGTGATTTTTGAAGTATGAAAATTACATAAAAATTTGCAGTATCACCAGTCGAACATGAGTAGGTTTAGTAGGGGCAAAGACAAAAGCAATACCAATATCTGTAGAAGCAGCCATAAAAAGGTGGTTTGTAAAGTGAAGCCCTACATATTTCTGTACATTTGTAATGCTTTTGACCTGTAGATTATCAGTCTGTTTCTTTTTTGTGAAGGAGATTATAGCTCTTTTAGCTTTCTGACTGGGATCTTCTTGCAGCATAGCTGGTTTGTTTGCATAGTAGTTATTTGCATACGTTTTCATTTAGTTAGATCTCATCAGAAGCTGGTATAAACAGACATGCAATCCAGTGACGCAATAATTCCTGGTTTTAACCAAGCTTAAAGATAATATTGACTGACATACCCATCTTCATTATGTTTCCTATGCATTTTCATAAAGGGTCTATATTAGATGATCGAACTTTCAAAAGTTCGACTGTCATATGGTCGACACCATATGATCGAATTTTTGAAAGTTCAAACATTTTAATGGAGATCTCCATACAGCAAGGAATGGGAAGATTTCATTTTTCTGCACTTTAGTGTGATCTTGGAGTTGGTATATTTAAAGAGTGGGGGGTATGCGGAGCACAACCCCCCTTGTGGGGCTGCAGGGGGGCTTGCCCCCCTGCTTAAAACATTCAGGTAGGTTATTTGTGTAGTTTTTTTTTTTTTTTATTAGATTTTCAAACTTTTAAAAGTTCGATCATAGGGTGTCGACCATATGACAGTCGGACTTTTAAAAGTTCGATTATCTAATATAGACTCTTTTCATAAATAGTGATTTCAACCAGAGCTTGGAAGTCAATTCACATTCATAAGGTGCTTTTCCCATGCTTGCCCTGATCAAATATCTATAGCACATAACCTTTAGAAAAAACAATTGTAATAAGCAAACCTGGAGGAAACATAAGCAGAAACTATTGGATTCAGAAAGGCTTATGATGCTACAGTATAATGATAAGCCTTCAATGATTTAAAGACTACTCTCCCACTATGTCTTTATCACAGTGCTGGCAGTGGTGAGGTCAGCAGTCTTACTGGTGAAGCTTTATGCCAATGTGGCAGCATAAGGATGCACCTAATATGAATTAGTCATGCACTCCCTCAGAAATGTAGTCACCAGAATAATGCGGTAGAGAGCTTTGCTCTAATCTGCTGAATTATTTTTCTCACCAGGAGGAAAAAGTGTATGTCATCAAAAGATGGCATACACTCATTCCCATCTATGGACTTATTTTGACTTATGGCTTGACTGCAAGTAGGTACCACAAAGCCTTCCGTGTGTGTGTGTGTGTGTGTGTGTGTGTGTGTGTGTGTGTGTGTGTGTGTGTGTGTGTGTGTGTGTGTGTGTGTGTATGTGTGTGTGTGTGTGTGTGTGTGTGTGTGTGTGTGTGTGTGTGTGTGTGTGTGTGAATGTGTGAGTGCATGTTTGTAGGGTCATGATATGCATATATCTGGGTGGTTGCACAGTGAGAGATGAGTATAAAGTCATCTGTTTGTGCTTGAGTGTGTGTGTGTTCTTTGGGAGGTGTTTGTACAACTATGATGTGTGGGCTACAAGGAGGAACATTAACACAGTCAGGTCTGATAGTTCAGTGATCATTTAAAATATATGACTTCAATTTGTCCCTGAATCATTTGCCTTTGAATCAGAAATTATCACCATCTTGCTAATTGTCAGTGCCAAGTTAGCCAATTAGCTGTGGTGGTGATAATCTCTCTGAATGAACATACATACAAAGACACACACACACACACACACACACACACACACACACACACACACACACACACACACACACACTCTTCATGATTTTTCAATAACAACCATCCAAATAGCTAGCAACCATTATCTGGAATTCTTGGAAGGCAATAACTCCATTTAATTCTTCAGTTCGTTTTTTATTTTTGGCCAGTCAACCAAATTGCGTTATGTGTCCAGTATTCATTACTCAGTCAACACTATGGTAAAGTGAAACTACAGGCTTTTGAGGGGAGATCTATGCCTGGCATACAGGGCATTGTCAGACCCCACTCTGATGGACTTCCTGCATATTTGCAAAACAAACAGCACCAGAATTACACATTCTAAAGACTTAAACCTTGTGTGTGATATAAGCAGGACCTGCTGGAGAGATAGGTATGTATCCCAGAGACTACCCCATCTATGGAACAGGCTCCCCCTCCACATGAAGCAGAGTTCCTCCCTAACCCAGTTCAAGTGCAACTTGGACAATTGGATGGGAAACTGGAAATTCATCCCTGGTTTGGCACATATGTCTCTAATAGACAGCGGTAACCTGTAAATGGTTCATCTCCCAGGCCCATGCTTACACTTATCAAGGGTATCAGAACTTGTCTGATATTTGGGATTCATGGCTAGGCTTAAAAATGCCCTTGTGGTCATTAGCCTAGTCAACACCTATGAACCTATGAACTATATCTTATGAATACCTGAATGAGACCTGGTTCAAAGCAGCAGAAAGCACCCCTGCACTACAAGGCTATGATTCATTCTACACCTTTCGGCCCCAGAACTTGGACTGAAGCTCTAAAGGCAGTGGTGTTTCCATATCCATAAAGGATGTGCACACCTCCAGACTGGTAGCCCAATATAATGCATCAGAGATACTTCAGGTGCAGCTAACATTGGGTAAGACAGCGATTCACGTCGTAGCCTGCTATAGGTCCCCAACCATGACCCAAGACTCACACTCCATGTTCCTAAGCACCCTGGAGAATATTAGGGTCCAACCTAACACTCTCATATTGGGCAACTTCAAGTATCCCTCCATTAACTGGGAAAACCATTCATGTACCAATACACTTGCCCAATGTTTCCTGGAATTCATTAATTCCAATGCCCTGGACCAGCTCAATCTTACCCCCACTAGAGGTAGAAACATCCTTGATCTGGTCATTACTAACATGGGCGACCATTGCTCTATACCAATAGTTAACTCCTCTCTGGTTAGATCCAACCACAAACTAATCACCTTGGACATCCACATCCTTCCCACCCCCACCTCCACAAAGGTAACCACCATGAAAAACTTATCCAAAGCTAACTTTGGGCTCCTAAAAACAGAGGTGGCTAACTTCACGGTACCCATGCAATTGGAGAACAGCTGCATGACCGCCGAATCATACACTAATGCCCTGTACGAACATGTACACAAATGCATGGATCTCGCCATACCCAATAGAACCAGGACGCTCTCCTCCAAAAAAAGGAAGCCAATCTGGGGGTCACCTGCCATAAACAAACTCTACAACAGAAGGAGGAAACTGATGCGAAATAAGGTGAACTCTCAAGACTGGAAAAACTCTCTTATCAGCCTCAATAAAATGTTGAGATCCTTCATCAAATCATCTAAATCTAGTTATGAAAACAGAATTGCAGCAGATAGTAAAGACAACCACAAGGTTTTCTATAGTTATGTAAAGAATCTCTACGGCAATACCCAGATTTGCTTGGAGCTATTGCACAATGGCACTTCCTATACCGAGCCAACAGATATTGCCAATATACCGGCCGACAGATTCAGTGCCAACTTTACCCCTTCCCCCAAAGGACCAATCACAATACCAGTAGATTGCCAGGCACCCAGTATTACTGCTGCACAGGTTAAAATAGCACTGTCCAAGGCCAAGAATACAGCCTCTATGGGACTTGACAATATCCCTGGCTGTGTTCTACATGAACTACAGAATGAACTGGCACCTCACCTGTGTGCCCTGTTCAATCACAGCCTCATCTCAGGCTTTGTCCCTACTGAATGGCACACTGCTACAGTCATCCCTCTCCACAAAGGAGGAGCGACTACAGACCCTGGGAACTATTGCCCCATTAGCCTGACAAGTCTGATATGCAAAGCTATGGAATGCATCATCATGGACTTAATAAACAAGGATATAGGGGAATCTCCAAACTCTGGATCCCACACAGTTTGGTTTTGTGAAGGGTAGATCATGCCTGCTCATATTGGTTGACTTCTTTGAGTCAGTTACCATAGCTGTGGATTAAGGCAAGATAGTTCATACAGCCTACCTTGATCTGGCCAAGGCCTTTGATACCATTCCCCACTCAGGAATCATAGAAAAACCCACTAAGCTAGGCATCAACCCCTATATCACTAGGTGGGTTGCAAACTGACTCAAAGATAGAACCCACAGTGTGAAAGTAGCTGACTCCAAATCAGACTGCCGACCAGTCACAAGTGGAGTCCCACAGGGTTCGGTCCTGGGTCCTCTCCTGTTTGGTATCTACTTCTCTGAAGTCCAGGCCAACAAAAATGGACTCTGGCTGACAAAGTTCGCAGATCATTGCAAGTTGGGAGCCATAATTAACTTCCCAAGTGATGATGACATCCTACAGAAAGGCCTCACTGAGACCAACGACTGATGTCAGAACCATTGCCTTAAGCTCAATGCCAAAAAATGTGTCTTCATCCCCTTTGCGAAAAACCCCAGTTCCAATGAATTACCACATCAATGGTAGTCCACTGAACACAGTAGGCATCATAAGACATCTGGCAACACAGGTTGACAGCAACCTCTCTTTTGACCACCACAGTTCCACTGTGGTCAGAAAGTCCTTCTATGTGGCACATCTCATTACTAAGGGCTTTGCATCCAGGAAGAAAGAGGTCATTATCTCCCTCTACTCTTTCCTCATTAGGCCAATCATCGAGTACAATGCCTCATTTGGTATGTACCTCACTAGACACCTGCAACAACTGGAGAGGCTGCAAAAGTACCTCACAAAGAGGATCCCAGGCCTTAAACACTTCTCCTATATGGACAGACTAAAAAATCTCCAACTATTCTCTGTCTCATATCACCTATTTAGAGGCAATCTCTGCTTGACCCAGCTCTGTTAGAAATGCTACATCTAAAGAAATCCCAATCCCTCACTACATGCTCCAGAGGCCTCATCCTCATTACCACAATCAACAGAACAAGCTGGAGGGACAGGTTCATAAACCAGAGACTGCCATGCTATGGAATAGACTTCCCATACAAGTCAAGCGGAATGCCTCGCTGGCCCTCTTCAAGAGAAATCCTGATGAGTGGATAGGAAATAGAAAATTCACCCTGGGGATCACTCCAGTGGCTCTACTCAACAGAGGCACTGGGAACTAAGGTCAGGTGGCACGATGCCAGGGTAATCCTATGGGCTAGGCTTGCAAAGGCTCCAGGGCCATTAGCCTAGTACACACCTATGAACCTATGAATCACAAACATCCACAAATCTGTCAAGAGTCATGATTTATGTTTACACATAACAATACAACCATCCCTTAAAAATAAACCCTGGCAAGCATCTAAATATAAATTTATGCCATGAATGCATTTTTGAAAAAAAAAAAAAAAAAAAAAAAAAAATATATATATATATATATATATATATATATATATATATATATATTCTCTATCCCTCTTTTTCACCATCATCTAAGCTATCTATTACATCACCAACATTTCACTTTTAGATTTCTACTTCCTGTTTATTACATTCTTGGCTACTCTCACATTTAACTCTTCTAGTACCTATTTATTTTGTCAAATCTGTTATCTACCTTAGTCCAAAAACATGATCAACTTAATAAGAATCTCTAACTTACCAAGTGCATCCCTCAGTAAATGTTACAATACTAATTCTAATTAATTTCACATTTGTTAATAGAATACATTATGCCTCAATATTCCAAATATATCAAAATTACATACAAAGTATATGGCAAGTACTCGAGGAATATCCTTTTGAACTGGCTGGCATATAGAAAAACCTCCAGGCATACTTTCTAAATATTCTAGATGTTTGTAACATATCATGGAACTTGACAGAAATATCCTTATCTGCTACCATCTAGCTCCTCCAGCCTGCTTAACTCTCTCAGCACTCTAACTGTCCTGCTTACAAACCTTTCAGTCATCAGCAGAGCAACATTAGCCCTCATTAGCAGCAAAATGCATGTAGGTGAAGCTCTCTCAAATATTAATTTAATGTCTAAGTATGTGGACTACCCAGCATCCCTTCATGTTCCAAACTCAATGAATTATTTAAGATATTTGTGTCTATTTTGAGACTAGCTACCCTCTTCATTTCCATATTTCATCTTCCCCAATTATATTTGACTTGTTACTTGTTTTTCTCTGTTTACCTAATCTTAACCCCCTCCCCACTTTGCTCATGAAACCTGTGTTACTGTATCCACTAGATAGGAACATATTTTTCCACAATTTTTGGTCCTTAGAGTATGTTGACTGTTTCCGAGTCATCCATGGCTGTTTTGAAACACAGGGGTTAAACTGTCATTTTATGACACTGGCACATGAGTAACTAGCTTATTGAGTATGTCAAATATTTCTTTTTTGTAGTTTTATTTCCATGCTTTCTCTTGCTCTCACTACTTTCATGAAGGCATAATTATCTCGGACAAATTTGATAAATACTTTGCAAAATCCTGCTTCATTTATAACAACCTTTGCAATGCTTGCTCATCTTTTGGCTTTGACATTTGTACAATTGCTATGTCTATCTCTTTCAAGCTATAGTCTCTATGTTGTTAGAACATGACCAATACATTTCAGTTGTTTCACTTTTATTTTATGTTGAGGTTTATAGGTTCACAGATAAATACGATGTTAGCTGCTATTGTGGGCTATTTTAAGCCTATCCAATTTCCCTTCCAAAGGTGAGATTCAAACCCTGTACCTAATGTCTGTGAAGTAAAACACCTTAACTATTATACCACATCCAACTCTTTGCTCTTATTTAACTGGAAATCAAGCCACCAATTTATTTATCAGCTATGTCAGTCTTTTGCCATGCTCTTCTTATGTCTTATTTCATAACAGTAGATCATCAGTTATGTTTACAATAAGTTCAGAGCCTTCAGTTACTTGTAGAACAGCTCTTTGGAATATCTATGATGCTAATAAAATACTAAAAGTCTAAGATAATTGTGCCTTCTCAATGGTAACTGTGCAGAAATTAAGCATTTTCCATTCAGTTTTATGTATGAAAATACTTCAATTTGACATTAGTACTGAAATGAAACTGGAATTTTGCATTGTTCTTACCATTCTTCAAATGTAAATGATGCATAAAGCTGTCTTTTATCACTTTCATCAGAGCCTTTGAATCAGTATAAACGTGAACCTCGTCTTACTTTATAGCAGTATGCCTATGCCTATAAATAAATCAACATATTCATGAAAGATGTCCTTGCTGCATCCAAGTACATACCTCTCAACCTTTTAGTGCAAGAAATATAGACAAAGCCTGAGAAAATGGGGACAAAGGCCCAAAAATATGGACAGATTTTAAATATCACTCTTATAAACTTAGAAAGTTGCTAGAGTAACAAAGTTTATGTTAACATATATTTTCTGAAGCATTTGACATCTGGAAACTCAAATGCATATCATTATTTTGTGACTTAAAAACAGATCATCCCAACGATTTGCCAGAAAACCACAAATTTTATGAAAAACAGACCAAAAATATGAGGCAAAAATCTGGACATCCTGTGAAAATCTGGACAGTTCAGAGGTATGTTTGAGTATAATATGTAAGACATTGGGCGGCATGATGCCAGGAGACTTCTATGGGCTAGGCTTGTAAAGGCTCCAGGGCCATTATCCTAGTACAAACCTATGAACCTATGAAGATGTCTCCGTGACTGTGAGATTTGTACTGGAAGTATACAGCAACAGATTCTCTCCATCCGTTCACACTATGAATACATTTTGTCACAGCTCCTAGATTCTTTCAAGCCAACTAACTAAGACTATTAAGTGATATTATTTGAAACAGACTTAATAGCTTTTTTAAACATCCATGTGTCAGCAACATTTGACCTAAGGGCTTTGCATGGTACCCTAACTATTTTAACAATGTCCACATAGTTTTCTTTTTCACCTTTTTGATCTAGTGGTTCAAACGTTTATTGTATACTCTGCACATATTTCTACACTTTGCTTCTTAATTTGCAGTACTCTTTGTCAGCAGTCTAACTTACAATTGTGTCTCGCTGCTTCTGATGGATTTTCTGACTTTATTTTGTTAAGTCTTTTCATTTTACTAGTACTAAGAAAATAAATTATTTTCACATTTCTATACCAATATATTTATGTGAGTCCACTTGTTTCTTCCTTTTACATTATTGCAAAATGATATTTTCAAGTACAGCTTCTATACCACTGATTAAATACATATAATTTATTTTTCTTAATCTTAGAACCATACCTAACACTCGAGGATTGAAATGGAAATGTACCATACTTCCTCTTTACCTCATTACTATCTTCCACATGCCATTTACTGTTGTAATGCATTTTCATATTATTCCTCATTTTTTGTATTTGTACTTAACTCAGGGTTTATGCTACACACTTCCATTTCTTCCTTCAGTTCCTTTAACTATGCATTTTGTAATTTCATTTAGTCAGAATACATCTACACATTTTTATAAGGTCAGGTCTGCTTCTATAGATAGGCTGCACCTTGACTGACTATGTTTAGATTGCAAACTATTAAGCATCTTGTTAATGAATCACCCAACTCACCAAATTCATGATCTTTGTATTCATTCTTCAGCTGAACAGCATAAACATCTATAGTCTCTGTATGACCTGGTGTCAGTGGAAACAACAAATTTTGATTAACTGACATGTTCTTTTGAGTCACAAATGAACTCCTGAATGTCTGTCTAATTAGTGTTATTTTGCCTTTATTTTCTTCTTAAAAAGGCAAGAGCATAATATACATATAATCCCTATTTCTGACAAATAAAAGATATATGAAGCACTGTTCCCTGCACTGTTTGACAGGAATTGAGACCAGATATCTTTAAGAATACTGGCAACTTACTGTGTTGAAATTTTAGTGTAAAAGTCTTTTCAGATGAGATATTTTTAGTAGTTTGGACTAATTAACTAGGTCTGAGGCACTTTTTTTGTGAGAAAAAATGTGCTTATTTTGTAATTTTATGAGTGAATTGAAAGAAATATATGTTTAAAGTGATTGTAAGTGTATGTTGAGTGGGTCTATATTATATGTCCGAAAGTTTTAAACATCGACTCTCACATGATCGACACCATATGAGCGATGTTTAAAACATCGAACATATAATAAAAAAATAAAAAAAAAGAAAAACAACTTACCTAAAAGCTCCAGGCGGGGGGGGGGGCAAGCCCCTCTGCACCTCCCATGTGGGGGGCTGCACCCCCCACACCTCGGCTACTTAAATATTCCAACTCCGAGATATCACTACATTGAGGTAAAGGGAAAATATTCCCAACGGTGATTTCCGTTCACGCTTGTGACATTTCACATTTCTGACCATTTGGTGTCGTCCAAATGGTATTCGCGGTTTTCAGCTTTCGATCAGGTAATATAGACACATGTTGAGTGTATTTTGATGCTTGTGTACACTTTGCATCAACCTACCTTCATTGTTACTTATTTCAGTGACACTTTCAGTCAACAGGAACTTTGTGTACTACTTCTGAATTTACTTTTCATATTTAGGGAGTTGTGTTGGGAAGTGTAAGTGTTTGTACTTTTATGAACACTAGAGTGACATTTTACCTGTGAATGACTCCTTCCAGCAGTGCTTACCAAAAATATGTTTTTATCTCAGCAGGAACATGGATATCTTTACCACTCCTACAGTTCCTCCTCCCACTCTACCAAAAATGAAAAAAAAAAAAAACAAAAACAAAATAAAGAGCCTGTGCCTTCACTGTGGGCTTAGCCTACACTTTAGCAGTTTGTGAATGACTCTGCTGTGCTGAAAGCTTGTTCCTCAGACCCCTCACTGCTTTACCTGGGTCCTTCTAGTGTGGTTCATTCTGCCACCATGATCTGGAGGTTAGCCACATCCTCTGCAGCTACTGACATGTCCATACCAGGTATCATCATTGGTTATGGGAGTTTCTTTTTCTAATTTCTCCAAATGTTTTGTGTTTCTAATTCCATAATGGGAATGGACCCCATTCCTAAGTCAAAGTATGATTAAAGTTCATGAAATTAGTATTGCTTCAATCTTTGATGTCAACCAAAAGTGCTCTTTGCAGCACCCATATTGCGGCCAGTAATGACTCCTTCTGCAATTCATATGGGGTTACATGGATTGGTACTATATCCAAATATGATTATAAATTATTTTTATAACACCCATTGCTCCTACTACTATTGGAACTGTCTGGGTATCTTTCTTCTGCCTGCAGATCCTGGTATTTTATGACTTTGTGTCTCTCTGTACTCAAGACATTGTAGTCTCTGGGTGTGGCAATTTCAATGATCAATGCTACTTTTGTCTTCTTTTCTTGGACCACTATATCCAGTTTTGTAGCATCTATCTTTTGAACTGTTGATAATGGGTGATCCCATGTGATATAAACTTCATCATTTTCTATGATGCTTTGTGGCTTGTTTCCAGTGTTTTTCAGCCACTTCAATACCATAATGTTTGCACAATCCCCAGTGCAATAGTCTCGCCACATTATTATGCCTTTCAGTATACAGTCCTTCTGCTATTAGTGTGACGCAACCAACAACAAGGTGTGTGACTGTTTCCAATTTGGTTTTACAAAACCTACATTTGTCTGTTTCTCCCACATGTTCAATGGACTTTGTAAACCAGCATGTATGTAACCCCATATCTTGGGCTGTCAATATTAACCTTTCATTTCTTGGTTTGAATTTGCCTCTCCTTAACCACTCCTGCATTCATTCTTGATCAACATGAGGCTCTTCCACAAGTTTTCTATACTTGTAACTATATCTATGTTTTTTCCATATTTCTTGCCTTCTCATCTGGTCCTTCACCTTATATTCTTTCTTTTGCTTTTTGGCACATTCAGCTGCTGCGTGTTTTTTATCTACTTCTAGTTCGATTTCTATTCCTGCTTGACATCTATATGCTTCTGCTAAATTAAGCAGTGAAGTCATCTTGGATTTATTCTCCTCATGTTTCAAAACTTTCACTACATTTAGATCTTGTGAGGTCAGTAGATATGTATGGAGTCCCATGATTGCAAATCTATATGTGTAATCTATTTCAAGGAGGCCCATCCCTCCTTCAGAATGGGGAATATATAATCTTGGTATACACTGATTTTTATAAATCATTTGGTGAGTTTGAAGCATCTTTCTTTTTTTAATATCTAATCTATCCAACACTTTTTGGGGCCAGTCAATCACTCCAAAACTGTACGTTAGGACAGGAAGAGCAAATTCATTTATAGCTTGGATCTTGTTCCTAGATGTCAATGCTGTTCTCAGTATTAATTTAAGTCTTCTAAAGTATTCTTTACTGAGTTTTATTCATATTTATTCATGTTTTATTGCTGATCCTTCAATTCCAAAATATTTATACACTCCCTCTTCCTCAAGTTCATTTATATCACATTCTTGACCCAAACTGATGTTTTTCTGGTGTTGCAGTTTTCCTGCTTTAAAGGTTGCTTTTGCACATTTATCAAAACCAAATGAAATTCTAATATTACCTGAAAAAGTTTTGACAACTTGCAGCTGTGCTTTCAGTTCTTCATCTGATGAGCTATACAGTTTTAAATCATCGACAAAGAGAAGATGAGAAGTCATTAGACTTTGTTGTTTTCTAGGAGCCAAATTGTAGCCATGGCCTAAGCTGTTAAGTAAACAGCTTAATGGATTAATGGCAAGGCAGAATAGCAACATTGACAGAGAGTCACCCTGGAATATTCCCTTTTGAATTTTTATCCCTGGGATAATAATCTGTCCTTTATCATGGCTTAATTGCAAAATGGGCTGTCATTGTTTCATGGTTACTGTAATGTAGTCAATCAGTGTAGGGTGCATCTTATACATTTCTAAGCACTCTTTTATCCATAAATGTGGGATACTATCAATGCTTTTTTGTAGTCAATCCATGCCATACTTAGATTCTTCCCCTTTTTACAGTTCTCCACTATAACTTTATTTAACAACAAATGATCCATTGTTCCATATGACTTTCTTTTATTGCCCTTTTGTTCTACTGCCATAATTGAGTTTTCTTCTAAATGACAATAAACTCTGTCAGTGTCAATTTTCGTATATAGTTTATACGTTGTCAGAAGGCAAATTATTGGTCTATAATTTTTAGGGTAGCTTGCAGGTTCACTCTTAAGAAAGAGCATTGTTTTGACTGTTGTTAGCCAGTGTGGTGTCTGTTCAGGGTGCGCATATAAATAGTTCTTACTCATGGCTAAATCCTCGTGCAAAGATGTTAATACTTTTAACCAAAAGTTAAGTACTGCATCTGGGCCTGGGGTTTTCCAAGAGGCTTTTCTTAACTTTGTTTCAATCGCTCTGGCTGTTATTTCATCCTATTTAATATCCAGTACCTTTAAACTTCTTATTTTTTTCTTTTACTTCTTTTATCCATTTAGCATCTTTGTTATGTTCCACGGGATCTTCATAGATACTTCTCCAAAATGTATCTATTTCATCTTTTTTTGGTGGTCTTTCAATTCCTTTTACCTTATTTCCCAATTCTCTATAAAACTTTTTGGGTCATCAATAAATTGCTTATTTTTTATTTTTCCCTTATGTTTATCTGTGTATCTTCTAAGTTTATCTGCCTGTGCTGAAATTTTTAGTTTGTTATTTTGCGATAGTGCATGATAGATCCTGGTTTGTTCTAATACTGTGCATTGCTTTAATCACATCTATATTTCTTAGCATTTTTGTTGATCTATTCCCTCTTCTATAATCTTCTAACAGTGACACTTCTTGTCTTAATTGCTTTATAGTTTTCTCTATTCGATAATTCCATGATGGTATTCACTGTATCCCCTTCCTTTCCTCTCACTTCCCTGTGATCTTGTGGTAGAACTTTATCAGTTATTAATTTAGCAGCACAGTAATATATCCTGTTTACTTCTATGATATCACATGGATCTCTATGGACAGTAATAATTACTGTGTTCATTTGTTTTATCAGACTTCTGACTTTTGATGTTTTATTGACCTTCTACAGTCTATTTCTCTCATTGATCTTAATATATCTATCCATGTCCATTAAATCAAGCAACTCTTCTCTTAGCTCATTTTCTAGCAAACTGAGGGCACATCCCTTGTTTTCCGTTTCCTGCAGACATTCTATAGAAAGTTCTATATCATCTTCCTGTGGCACATTCTCTTCAATTTCATCCTGTGTCATCTGTTGCTCTGTCATATGGGAACTCACTGGCCTATCACTCCACAACATTGACTGTATCAGAATTTCCACAGTTTCCTGTTCCTTTCCTTGCTGTCTAGCTTCAAGTGAACGTTTATACTGGTTTCCTGTGGAAGGCTCCAAAATATCTTGATATGGCATCTGACCAATTTCTTCCTATTCCACTGATTTCCCCTTAATTTGGATATCTATGGCTCTATCCTGTTGTGGTGTGGTGCTTTCTGCATTCGATTTTCTACACTGAATCCTTCTCTTTGCAGCTGCTCCATAACCTCAATTTCTATTTTTTTGACTTCGCCATTACTAATCTCCTTTTCTACTTTTCCTCTTAGTCTTCTTACTTTTTGTATTGTAAAGTTTTCCATACCCGGATTTCTTTGCTTGTATTTCTCTTTAAATATCTTTGGTGCTACTATTTTTGTATTGGTTAGTTTTGCTTTCGCCTTTGCATAAATATTACACCATATTAAATCTATTTTCCTTTCCCATGTCCATATTTCTTCTTCACATGTCTCCTGATCTTCCTGCTTCTGTTTATTCCAGGAACTCACTCCATCATGCTGTGATGTAGTCTGTGTTACATCTTCTACATTAAATCCTTCACTTCATAGGCACTCCATAACTTCAACTTCTGCTTTATTAATCTTCTTTTCCACATTACATCTTTGTGATATTAATTTTTTTATCATGAAATTTTCCACATTTGAATGTCTTCACATGTATTTCTCTTTGAATATCTTTGAGACTGCCTTCTCTATATTAGTTAACTTGGCTTTCTCCTTTGCATAAATATTGCACCATATCAAATCTCTCTTTCTTTCCCATGTCCATATTTCTTTTTTATATTTTTCAAATACCTCTAGGTTTGGTTGTTTATATTTTTGCACTTCCTCAGATGCTTCTTTTTCCAAACAGATTGTTTCTTGATCTATATACTGTTTTTCAAAAATCTGCTGTATTAATGAATGCAAATTTTTATTTGAAGCTTCTGACAGATTTTCCCACGGAAGTATTTTTCTTTCCTCTAATTTCTCTCTTTATCATTTTGTATATCTTGTGTCTGGAAATTCTGGGTTTTTTACATAATAGTAACAATACATAATTTCTTTCTTATCTTCAATAGTTCACTCTATTGTCTTTATGGCTCTTCTTTAGCCAATCAATTTCTGTGATTTTTGTGGACTGCTACTTCCTTCTACAATGAGGGGGGGGGCATTCTCCTCCTGGGCATGGCCGAATGTTTCAATATTTTGAGGATTCTACACTGTAATTTTTTCCAGTCCTGGCACCATTGTGCCTACCAGGATTGGGCACTTTTTTATCCTGGATCTTGTGCACTCGACTATCTTTTTTTGTTTTTAACTTACTTCTGTCCATGATATATGCTATATAAATACAGTCTATATATCAGTGTAGCCTTGGTAAGATTTTGTGAAAAATAGGGTCCACCTTGCGAAGGTACTCACCAAGACTTGAGATTGAATTCAGTTTCAGCACTACTCCTCTCCTTTTCTTGCTAACTTCTTCAGTTTCTCTGTGAGGTTCTTCCCACAGTGGCCAAGGTAAGAGATCTGTTTCCCCAGTTGAAGTGTCAACCTTCATTTGGTCTCCTTCTAGGGATGTCAATAGAGGAAAAAAACAAAAGATTAGATGTATTTCATGCAAATACATTACATCTGTTAATAAAGATTAATTTGTTGCCTTAGGTAAGGGGTTATTTCAGGTTTTGAATCCTGTGGAACATCAGAAAAATCTAAACATGAATCTTAATCCTAAAAATCCTGAAGTCGTTTTTTCAGAAGATTCTGATAATGACATGGACAGGGCTTCATTGGTATTTTCCTCATAAACACTTGACTCTAATTCTGCAGAAGCTATTTTGTCTATTTCTCCTGTTAAGGAGTTTTCTGTTTTTTTTTTTTAGTCTGTATGCAGGATGAATAATGTATTTTTGTGGGAACAAACACAATGTTCCCCCCTTTAAGGAGCAACTATGTATGCTACAAGAGGATATGCCTCTTATTACATCTATTCCTTCTATTATGCTAGCCATGGAGAATACTTTTCATGTTGCCTGCGGTATTCCTGATTGTCAATTTTCAGTCACTAAAAAGGTTGCTAATAGACTTTACAAAGTTCCTCAATCTAATAAGTATTTGCTTTCTCACGTTAGTTTTGACCCATCAGCTATTTCTTCTTCAGCTTCTAACAAAAGTCCTGGTCAATGTTATTTAGGAAAGAGAATTTTTTCTTCTTCAACTGCAGTCTTAGTAAACTACTAAGTTCATATGTTGAAGTACTTGTTAAATTGTGTGGGCAGTTTGAGGAATTTTTCTTTCACCATACCTTCAAATGCTAGAGTTTTCTGAATGATATTTTTGCTACTCTTTCTCAGGTGTTCAAACATTCTTTAAGGCGTGTGCACGGTGGTGCTGTATCTGTGTCTGGGATTACATTTAATGCTACTGTTATGATATGTTTTGCCTGAGTACATAATTAAAGGATTTCTGCAGAAGTAAAATCTGAGGTTTTTAATTCTGCCTTGGATACAGAGGCTTTGTTTGGTCCTTATGCAAACAGATGAATAAAAGAGGCAGAGTGATCCTGGGTGTTACAAATATATTTCAGCCCCTTTTTTTCTAAATCTTGCAAAAAAAAAAAAATAAATAAATAAATAAAATAAGCAATCAGAACAAGCTTCCATCAAACAGGAATCTAAAATGAAATGGCAGGAGAGTTTAAAAAAATGTCAATGGAGTGATATAAAATTAAACATCCAGAACTTTTACTGAGTGTCATTTTCTTTTTCTCTACTTTTGTATGACCTTGGAGTAGATATATTTAAGTTTTCATTTTGTATGTGTACGTGTGTGTGTGTGTGTGTGTGTGTGTGTGTGTGTGTGTGTGTGTGTGTGTGTGTGTGTGTGTGTCTGTTTTTGTTGACCACCCCCACACATGGGGGAATGCAGGGAGGCTTACCCCCTGTAAAATAGCTTACCTTTGATGTTTGCCAAAAGTTGTTTTGGTTATTTTTTAATGAATCTGTACTTAATTGAACAGTTGATGATCTATTGACATACATCTTAACAAAAAAACAGGATCCTTTCAGAAATATGGGACAGGTCTCTACCTTAGAAAGACTATGCCAGCATTTTTTCTCCTCGCCCCACCTGTCTCTTTCACATCTCTCCTATAAATTGGTTCTTAATCTTCCTCTTTAGCAATGGAATGTTTCAGACTGATGGGTTGCAATACTAGTTCAGGAAGGTTACAGATGGCACTGGATAGACATACATCCTTTTCAGGGAATCCCTCCCTCATCCTTAGAATAAGACAGCATTTTTCCTCAGGTACTTCATCATATGCATTCTCTGAATGCCACAAAACCAGTGCCTGAGAACCAAAATGAGAAGGTTTCTATTCCAGAATATCACTGGTGCCAAATAAAGACTCTTTTAGGAGACCAGTACTTTACCTTTGCTTTCTCAGTTTGTTTGTGAAAGTACCAAAGTTCAACACATTGACCTTTCAGACTCTGTTAGTTCTCATTCCTCTTCTGTGTTTCATGGTAACAACAGACTTCAAAGATGCTTATCATCGCATCCCTCTTGGCACAGAATGCAGAGGCTTCCTCAGATTTTCTTTGTTGGAGTTACAGTATCATTATTCTCCATTACCCTTTGGTTATCTACAGCTGCAAGGGTATTTACAAATTATCTAGCTCTGGTGACAGCTCATCGCAGACTGTAGGTTATTCACATATTTCTGTATTTAGATTACTAACTCATCTTTGCAGAACCTTTTTCCAGGTTTCAGAAGTCCCTTTATGGGTTTCAAATCTTCTTCTCAAAATGGGCTTTCAGATCAAAAGTAAACAATTCTCCTTACTTCCTTCTCACAAGATTGTGATTTTAGGATGCCCTCTAGATTCCTTCCTGCAAAATGCATTCCTAACCCACTAGAAAGTGGACTATTATCTGGCAATCATCCAGAGCTTCTCAACTAACCCACTTTAGAAACTAATGTATATATTGCACATTACACTCTGCTTGAGTGTTCTCTGATTGTTCACTACAGTGTGTATACACATTTTTTGTCTGTGTAACTAATCTGAACTGCTCTGTAATGCATACATTTCTGTATTTTTGGTTTGTGAAATGTTTGCATTTCACCATGGCTGAGCCTGAAACTGGTCAATACTGATCAGTGTACTACCCTGGTAAACAAGTATAAGAAAGAAAGGAAGAAAGAGAAAGGAAGAACTACGTCTTAGACATCAGTTAAAGAATATTTCATGATTCTACAGAGAATCGCTGTGGTGAAGCCAACAGAGCACTCTGACTCCAGGTCTCCGATTCACTTTTCCAACCTCAGCTCAATATGTGACAAGAAAAGCTTCAGAGTTTGTTTGGGGGCAGTTTCAATGAGGTAAAAGTGCAGTGTAATTGGAAGAAAACAGTCAAAGATGTGTCAGCTGTAACCTATGCTATACAATCCCTTCATCATCTTTGAACCCTGAGACTTCTTCGGGTGATTACAGACAGCAGCACAGTGATGTGGTACTTAAAAAACAGTGGGCACCAGGGAATACCTTGTGTACAGGCTGGCTATGATGGTGTGTGTAACCATGCTACCACACTATTTTACCTTCCAAACTTCCTACATTCCATCAGAGGAAAATGTAGTGGCAGACAAGCTGAGCAGGAGCAGGACCAGGACACACCCTCACAAATGGAAATTGAATGGAGGAGTCTTCCAGAAGCTGATTCAGTTGTGGTGAACACCTTGAATAGATCTGTTTGCCTCCTTTCAAAAGTGACAACTGAGCAAATACTTAACCAGGCCTCCTTGTAGACAGGAAAACAGATACATTTTCAATCCTGTTGTCAGGAATGTTTCTTTATGCATTTCACCCCTTCCAGTGAAACTCATGGTAATTCTGAAGATTCAGAAGGACCGTACAAAGATCTTTCTGGTAACTCCCATCTGGCACATGCAGCAGTGGTTCTCCATTCCTATGGAATTGGCTAAGTGCAGTTACCATAAACTTCCTCATAAATTCAATCTACTTACACAAGATAGGGTGTTTGATACACCCCAGTCTCAACTAACTACAACTGGCTGCCCTAAATAAATACATTTGGCATCTTTTAGGTACCAACTTCATGAGGATGTGCAGTAGATACTAAAGGAGGCATGAAATGCTGCAACTAGGAAATCTTATGTTAGCAAGTGGCAAAGATTTTCTAGTTGGTGCCATAATAATAACCTGGGTCCAATAAGGGATTAAGTACCAGTGGGTCTTAAATATTTGAGTGATTTACTGCCCTCTGCATTGTCTTATTCCTCTGTCAATGTCAGTATTCCTGCCATTTTAGCATGTGTGCCCTTGAATCCTACTATTTCCCCTTATCTTTGATAAAGCAGTTTGTAAGGGAGGTTTTGTATACAAGATCACCTAGAAAACAGGTGGCATCTACTTGGGATCTTAAGGTTGTGCTGGAAAAATTACTTTGTCTCCATTTGAACCAGCTCATCTGACTGATTTATGATTCATAAACTGGAAGATTGTGTTACTTATTGCTCTGACTTCTGCAAGAAGAGTATTTGCAAGTTCTCATTGTGGGTGAACCTTATTTGTATTTTAATAGAAACAAATATACTTTAAGAACAAATCTCTTATTCATGCAAAAAGCTGTTTCATAGTTTTAATACCCTACTGTTCTAGGCAGAGATACTATCCCCTTTCCTCTCACATTACTATGTCTGCAACAGGGAAAAGAATCCTACCCCATCTTATATCAGCAACCTCAACTAAAATTCCACCACTAGTCAAACATTAGAAAACAAAATATATCGATTTATTTCATGCTCCCCAGTAAATGAACACCAGTGTATAGCTCTAAAAAAGGCAAACTAGCCCCAGTTAACTGAACAGCCAATCTGGTCTTAGGATTTCAACTGTTCAAACTCTTAAATGAACACTTTCTCCTTCCTTTAACATCAAAACTAATAAGACACACATCACATACAACCTAAGAAACTTGAACCCCTCAGGCCCCAACACATAAGTTCTACAATCCAAGCTACATCCTTCTGACCATGCATTCTTTATTCTCAGGTCCAAACTGTGGGAGTCCGTCCCACAAGTGGTGGCTCCAGGTTCCTTTCCTTTTCTTGTCAGGGCACAATGAGGGCACTGTAGCAAGCTGGAAGGACACATAAGATGTGAAAAAAAACCACAAAAACACCATACCAATAAAGCTTAGAATACATAGTACATAGTAACAACTCACCAATAATATACTGTTAAAAATGAAAACATTTGGCTTAGAGGATTAAGGTGCTGTTATCAAGATGTTTTCTGTAGTGCATAGTTGCAAGGTTTGATTCCCTTAGTCTCCATTGTCTAACTGTATTACTCTAAGCAAGTCATTTACCCAGGCACCACTCCTGGGCTGAGTCTGAAAAAGGTCCATAGATGTCAGTGTTCTAATGTAGAAAACAAATACAAATAAAATAAATAAAACCATTTCACTATGAAAAACTAGTGAATGCCCTAATCTTACAAATCCAGGCAATGTTCACAATACAGAAAAACTAATAATTTTCCATATTCAAGGATTATACTTTGGATGAAGGGTTGGTATGCTGTAGTGTAACCAATCACAGATGTGAGTACCAACACAACAAAGGTGGGAAAATGTGATGCACAAAGATGTTTGCCCATCAGTAGAAAGAGAAAAATATCACTAACTCAAATTCAAGGACAGAAAGCTAGACTTATTTACTCTGGGCTGCGTTGTAAGGAAAATATGTTTTAAACAAATACAACACATTTTGCCAACATTCATCATATAAAATACTAATCTTTCCACTATAGTCACTGGTGAATAGCAAAGTAGTTTAAACAGCTGCTAAAAGTTCTTTGAAGTAGAAGGAAACATGGTTAGTTAACAGCACTTAGGTTTAAATTATAGTTTTGACACCTCATGAAGAATGTGGAAGAGCATCTGTCAGAACTTGGACCAAAAACTGGAAGCCTTAAAGCTTGCAGTTCATTCATTTATTTTAAGAATTTATAACTGCTATTAAAGAAGTAAGAGTTGTACTAAGAACACAAATCAGTAATTCAAAAAAAAAAATGAAAATGAAAATAGGTTCCAGATGTCTGTGACTCACTCTACTGTCATTCTATTAACAAGGAAGTTAAAAATATTTCCTTATGTCTAACATAACTCTCATAAAAGGGGCTTGATGTGGATTCTGGGAAAAAAACAGGATCACTTTACAGGGGACGGTCCTTTGAGATATAACAATAATCAATCTATTTATACTTTGTTGACCACGTTAGCCACACTAGACCACTGGCCCATTTTCAGGTGGGACCAGAAGTGGTATTCATACTGACTAGAGAGAAATTTGATCAGGACATAAGGGAACTCCCCCTACTTGTCATCGTTGTGAGTGTGACCCATTTTGCATGAGCACTTCCTTTTTCAGTTCCAGGTGCAAAAGTGACACAGGGAAACAGATTTGCAGATGGAGAGAGAAGGAGATAATGACATGGTGAGGGAAATGGAGGAGAAAGCCAATACTGAGTCTAGACAATGTGTGCAGGATTCTGGGGAGATGTTTCACTGAAATATGTTTGCCAGAGATGAGTCTGCAAATGATGCATGTATAATTACAACCCTCCAATTGAGAGGGTTGCTGGATAATTTACTTAAAGAAATAGTGATGCAGAGTGAGCCAGAAAATGAAGGAGGTGTTTCCTGAGGGACATTATGGAGAAAATACAAACGGAAGATGCAGAAACAATCCCAAAGAATAGCAGTGAGACAGAAAAGAAAACATATGCAGAGAAAGTAAAAGAAGGCAAAAGATGAGTAGCAGAAAAGAAAGAGGCAGAAGAGAATGAAAAACAGAAGTACATGGTAAAGATTCAAAGCAAAGTAGACAAAGAAATGAATAGGTATGAAGTATGGGACAATTAAATTGCTCCTTTGGATGTAAAAGCACATGAAGTAATAGCATTTATTCTTATTAATGAAGAGACAGTTTGAAACATTATATTTCAGACTGTTTTTAAATGGAAAATTTTCTTGAAGAATATGAAAAAAGCAAGACTGTAAGCCATGGAATATTTATGTGATAAAAGTATTTAAAAGGGAAATAAAAAAGAAAATTCCTGTACAATTTTGAACAGAGGTGAAAACTGAGACTTTTAAAGGTTATTTGGAAACTTTGTGTAAAGAAGTGGAGAGCATTGCAAAAAAATTATGATAAAAATAGTTTATGGACTGGTGGATGAGACTTTTATATTGTGTTAAAAATAGAAAGAGAGAAAATTATACATATCCCTAGTATGATAAATGTGGACGGGAAAAGGGGTGTTGTAAAATACTGGGGACAACCCAAAACATTTTTGTGGAGAAGAAGGACATTTGATAAGTAACTGTGATAAAAGAAAATGTTATATTTGTGGGGAAATGGGACATGATACAAAAAATGTGAATTGAAATGCTATAATTGTAGCAAAATTGGAAGTTTATGGGTGGATTGTAAAAATGAAAAGAGTAAGGAAAAAGAACAATAAAGAGAAGCAAATGAAAAAAGGGAAGAACTTTTAGAAGCAGTAGAAATAGAAGAAAAAATAGATGAAAAATAATAAAGAGGCTATAAAAGAAAGCTCTGAAATAAGTGAAGAAAAATACAAAAATTGGGAGATGGTAAAAAGAAAAAAATCTATTAATAAAATGGTAAAAGACAGGAAAAGAAAATTTAAAAGGACAAGTACACAAGAAAAAAAGAAAGGAAATGGATAAAAAAAATATATATACAGCTAATGGTTGGAGACTGGTAAAATGGCTAAGGTTTTTGACTCAAACCCAGTGTACAGTGTTTCATTCTCACCTTTGGAAAGGAAACTGGCTAGGCTTATAATATCCCATTAAGGCACCTACACTGGTAATTTGCTATGAACTTATGAAACCATGTTTTCTGTAAATGTGAACAGTATTAAGAATGTAGTGAGAAGAACAGGCATTTTGGAGTAGTGTAATACATGTGATATAGATGCAATGATATGAGAAGACACCAGATTTTTTAATAAATGAAAAAAGATTACAAACAGAGAAACTAAAGGGTGGAAAGATAATCTGGAATTTGGGAAATGAGAGATGTTCTGGAATAGCTGTATTCTGTAGAAACATGGTAAAGATATTAGATGTAATGAGCAAAAATTGCAAAGATTAAGAATTGTGCATTTAAAATGGAAAGAACAAGAATATAGAATTATGACATTATACACTTATACTCTGCGGTGGTGCAGCAGTAGCATTGTCGCCTCACAGCAAGAGGTTCTCCCATTCGATTCTCAGCTGGAGCGCCTTCTGTGTGGAGTCTGCATGTACTCCCCACGGTCAAGTGGCATTTGAAAGACATGCATAAATGGGCATGCCTTCGTTGAAGGTTGGGCGTTGAGCTGCCACCTCGGTACTGTAAAATCTACTGCCAATCATTAGTGGAACGGAGTTCTGCTGTGGCGACCCCTAACTGGGAAAAGCCGAAAGAAGAACAACAACTAACTGTAAAGAAATGGAAAGCTTATTTCAGCATATCTTAGACTATGTAGTGATACATATGAATATTATAATAACAGGAGACTTTAATTGTGATTTAAGAGGCAAGCATAAAAAGAAAGGAAATTATATGAGAAAAATGTTAAAAGTTATAAGATATGGTAAGTTAAAACTTTGGGACATAAATTCATGGAATTGCAAAAGGGGTATGTATAGAACTAAAATAGATTATTTTATAATATCATATGTTTTAGTTATAGGAGAAGGGAAGGTAGTTGAAACAGGGTTTTCTGATCATCTTGCAATATGGCTAGAGATAAAGGAAAACAAGGAATATATAAAATAGGCAAAGTAATAAAAATGATAATGAGAAAGCATAGCATCAAAAAGGAAGGAGATTAGTATACAGTTATGGAAAGATGGTATTACTGTGAGAACATTTTATAAAAAATGGTCTGAATGGCTGATATTTAAGAAATAAAATTACAGTGGCAATTTGTTTGTGTCTTTCGGCTTTTCCCGGTTAGGGGTCGCCACAGCAGAACTCCGGTCCGCTAATGATTATATGATGTGAAAAAAGTAGAGAAAGGAAAATATGAAAAAAACTATAATCATGCATTGGATGATTTAGAATATAATGATAGATAGTACTTTGGCAAAGAAAAATAATTATAAGAAAAAATCAATAATTGTTATATAAGCCAATACATTTTTACAGGGAAAAAGAAGTATCTAGTTACTTAAGCAGATAAGTAAAGGAAGATTGTATAGAAATGAGAGAAATAAAAAATGTAAAATAAGAGATACAAAGAACTCGAGAAAACATAATGAATAGTGTAGTACAATATGTACAAGAAATGTTCAAATAAAAAAAGTAGTGAAAAAACATGGAAAGTAAAAAAAAAAAATAGTAAAAAAAGAATACGGAATTGGAAAAGGAGATTTCTTTATATGAGCTAGATAAATTACTAAATTATTAGGACAAGTAAATATAGATTTGGCTGCAGGAATAAGATATGAAATGTATAAAAATATAAGGGACAGGCAAAAAAAAAAAAAAAAATATATATATATATATATATATATATATATATATATATATATATATATATATAGATATGATCCATTCTAAATCTTGAAATACTGAAATATCGATTTTCAGTATCTTGAGATTAACATCTGAAAAGTGCAGTTAACTGGAACTGCACTTTACTGAGTGTTACATTACTGAATCTACTGTTGGGGTGGTGTGTCTTGGTTTGTGTTTGCGGTGCATTGTGGTTTGGGAGTGAGATATGGCAGACGATGTGTGGCTGTGCACAGAGATTCAGGTAAGCTGTTAGTGTTTAAGGGTTTTGGGTAGGTTTTTTTTGTTTTGTAGTGTTGTGGGAAGTTTTGAGAGTTGGTTGGGATTGATGGGTGAGTGTGTGTTACCGTTGATGGTGGTGTGTTTTCTGAATGTGTAGTGTGTGTGTTTTTTACACATGTGTATGATGGTGTGCGAAGTAAGTGTAGGGTGATTAGCAGTAGGTTTTTTGTGTCTTCCATGGTAGTGTGACCTCGGAGTTGGTATGTATAAGTAGCAGGGGTGTGGGGTTTGCACCACCATATGGAGGGTGCAGGGGGTCTTGCCCCCTACTTATGCATAGGTTTTGTAGGTGTGTGTTTTTGGTGTTTTAGTAAAGGTTTAGGGGGGAGGTGGTGTTTGTGATGTCATGGTGGAGGTTATATTACGCAATTGTATGTCACTTGCTGAAAAGTTGTTATTTTGAATTTTCAGTATAGTGATATTTAGTTTTGTAATATTTCGGTATAGTGGGTGTCCAGTATTTTGAGATTTAGAAGTAGACCTATACATATATATATATATATATATATATATATATATATATATATATATATAGTAAATATTTTTAATGAATGGTTAAAGGAAGGCTTTATGTATAAAAATATTTAAATTCATATGGAAGAAGGAAAACAGAAGACAATTAAAATTATCCTCAAATCTTTATTAAAACAATACAAAATAGATTTAAAAATAAATGGAAAATATGGTAGATATTATAAATAGTATAAAAGGGGAAGGGTTGTCAAAAATTATTAATGATATATAGATACATTGTGGATGACATTTTGACTAGAAAAATAAGCAAAAATCAATTAGGACACCTTAATAAACCATTTGATACAATTGGATATGAAATCTCATGACGAACAAATGAAGGAATATAATCTAAGTGAAAAACTTAGTAAATTATTTATGTCAGTGCATAGTAATAATAAAGTAAAATTCTTGTAAATGGCTTGTTAAGCCAAGAGGTGCATATGAAAAGTGGTGTAAGACAGGGATACCCAATGCATTGTATACTCTTTGCATTAGCTATGAATGTGATAGTATGTGAAAGAAATTACAAAATGAAGGATGTAGGGTATATAACACCTGAAGGGTTAAGAATTCCAGTTCTGTTAACATATGCAGATGGCATTATAGTAATTGCAAAAAACAAAATCTGGATAAAAGAAGTATTAATTTGCACAAATTTATGCCTAGAGGTTATATGGATGTATTTAAATAAATAGAAAAGTAAAGGTTTAGGTGTTGAAGTAAAGATAGGGGGTATATATTTTGCAATGAATGATATTTCTGTGTTAGGTATAACATTTGGAAATAAAGATGCAAGTAGAATTCAGTGAGGAAAAAAAAAACAATAAATGAAATAAATTAAACCTGTCTTTTCTGGAAAGCATATAAATTATCATTGAGAAAAAAGGCTTATTTGATAAATTCAGTACTGATGAAAAAATAGCTTACTTAGCAAGTGAATTTATATTGCCAACAATCTTTGAAAAGGAATTATTGAAGATAATGTTTCACTTATATGGGGTTGTAGATTAAACCGAGTAAAAAGTGGAATTTTCTATGTAAATAAAGAGGACGGAGGTTTAGTATTAATTAACACAGTGGTATATGCTACGTCATTAAATTTGTAGAAATTGTTAAAGTGGATTAATGAGAAAGATGAGAGATTAGTAATAAAATTGTATAAATATAAGTATGATAATTTTTGGGGTATCATAAAAATTGTAAAAGAGAAAAAGAGTGAGCAAATGAAGAAATAAAATGTTACCAAGAAAAAATACTTTTGTGGAAAATAAAAACTGAAAATATAGAAAAAGAAAAAAAGTATGGTATAAGAATGTAATGATAAAACATTACTATAAAAATCATGGGAAAATCTAACAGATGAAACAATATTAAAGCTATAAAAGAAAGAAGCAAACAGTATAATCAGAAAGTAGAATATCAACATTTTTGTGGAGACTGCTAATAGATAATAAAGGGACATTTCCTATATAAAAAGAAAAGGGATAGAATGTCCCAAGGATTCAATAAAGTCTGTGTGGGTTCCATGTAGAGCCTACACAGAATGTATCTATGTACACGGCCATGGTTCCCCCCTTGGCAGTGCACCATGCATATTAATTATGGTGCATGCCTAAGGGAGGTCACAGGAACATGGATATTGAACCTGTGTAAGACTTACGGGGCAGTCACACACCTTTCTGCCTGCCACCTTAGCAGGAAGGTGTACAAGACATTTTATGTCATTAAATTGCAATTTAATTTTTTTTTTATATTTATGTGCTTGTTTGCAGGGTGCAGCACATTGCTTAGCTAGGCATAGTGTGGCGTACTTAAGCATTAGACATCTACTAGACATCTAAAAATAGAAACTGGATGCATTCAATGTTAATAAATGATTTTTTTATTTATTAATTTTTCTTTCTTTTTTTTGAGCTTGTTTACATGATGCGGTGTGTTGCTTAGCTAGCTGTAGTGCAATGTACTTAAGCATTGGACATCTGCTAGACATCTAAAAATAGAAACCAGATGCATGCAACATTAATTTTTTTTTGCATGTGCTTGTTTGCGCGATGCAGCCTGTTGCTTAGATATGCGTGGTGTGGTGTACTGAGACAGTAGACATCCGCTAGACAGCAAAAACTAGAAACTGGATGTAGTCAGTTGTTGTAGGTCTGCTGTATTTAGCAAAGTGCAAATCTGCACAGCGACGCTGAAGATATCTGAAGATATTTGAGTTCCCTTCACTATCCCAGTGGCTAGATAGGTTGAATCATGATGTACAGTGTAGTAGGTCCTGGGTTCAGGTCCTGGTTAGTAATGCTTTTTACATATAGTGCTGTAAAACTGAATCAGGTGACTGAAACATAGGTTGACTTTAAATTAAATTGTTACATTCAAAAGCAGAGAAGCTGCTCAATGGTAAGCATCACTTAAACATGGTCAATGGTCTTTTTTCAGTTTGCACATTGGTAAGCTTCACTTAAACATGGGTTGTATGAGTCTGCATGATGCTAAGCAACATCCCTCACATCCTCTCCCTATCTGAAACCTGGCTCAAGCCACAAATCTCAAATAGTGAAATACTCCCACCAGGTTATAATATCTTCTGATCTGATAGATCTGTAAAAAAAGGTGGTGGCGTGGCCATCCTCTACTCAAACATTCTTAACCTCTCACCATACCCTTCCCCAATTCCTGACTTTCTCCCAGCTGAAATCATCATCCTTAACTGCCATCTGAATCCCCACAAAAAAAAACTTGCAAACTTGCAATTGCCTCTATCTACCTTTCTCCTGGTAACAATCTGCTCATTTTTGAAAACATCCTATCTTGGTTCTCCCACAACATACTTTATGAGACACTTATCCTTGGTGATGTCAACATTGATTGGTCCAAACTCACAACTGACTCCCCCCAGCTCAGTATCCACCTACAAGGCTTCCACCAACTTATAACATCTCCCACTCACTTCCATAAAAATTCCACTTCCAGCTCCATCATAGACTGGATCCTTACCAATTCCCCCCACCAATACCACAATCCCACTATCTTACCTGACCCCCTCAGCAATCATCTCCCTACCAACATCTTAAGACACTACTCCCATATTTCCAAACCACACCTTATCAAAGACTGTTGAAAACTATCGACTTTCAATTCATCCCAATTTAACTCCATTCTCCACAACATAGATTGGTCCATCCTAAAACACCTCCCCCTAAACGATGCTGTAAGCACTTTCAATAGCATCTTCATGAATACTCTAAACTCCTTAGCTCCCTCTAGGAAGATCTTAGTAAAATCAAACCATGCTCCCTGGCTCTCCAAAGAGACTAGGTCCCTTATGAAACAAAGAGATTGTGCTTGGAAAACCTGGACTAAAACTAAACAACCACCTTTTCTTCAAAAATACAGACAACTGAGGAACCTTGCAAAAAATACACAACTAATGACAAAAAGTCATACTATGGCTCTGCTCAGCTTAACAACAAATCCAATCCTCAAAAATTTTGGCCAACTCTCAACAACATCCTCTATCCTGGAAAGCCCTCTAATCCCTCCCCATACCCTAACTCTTCCTCTCAGAAAACAGCTACCCTCCTGAATAAACACTTCATCTCTTCCATCCAAAATCTGGTAACCTCTAAGCCAAACTCTACTTCAACACCCACCTCTCCAAGTCCCACTAACACAACTTTGTTTTCTTTTGAGTCAGTTCCCATTACTTACATCAAATCTCTACTACTCAAGCTAAAACCATGCTCTCCTTCCACTGACAATCTATCTCCTACATTCCTCAAACTTGCTGCTGACTCAATTGCCTATCCTATATCTATACTAATTAATCAATCTATTCTGGAATTAACTGTCCCCACCCTTTGGAAATCTTTCTTCACTATCCCTCTTCATAAAGGTGGAAACTCCACTGAGCCCTCAAACTACTGACCCATTGCCATTCTTTCCCCCTTTATCCCTCTTCATAAAGGTGGAAACTCCACTGAGCCCTCAAACTACTGACCCATTGCCATTCTTTCCCCCCTCTCCAAGATATTAGAAAAAATGTATTCACTCACAGCTTCTCAATCACCTCCTCACACTCCACTTTCTTACCCCTACCCAACATGGATTTCGTCCTCACCACAGCACCACCACTGTCCTCCTCTCCTTCACTCATATCATTGCAGCGGCCCTAGTCAACAATAAACTCATTTCTGTCTCTTCCTAGAGCTCTCCAAAACCTTCAATACTGTCTCTCATCCTGTACTACTATCCAAACTCGCAAATCTCCACCTATCCCCGTCCGCACTTGCCTGGTTTAATAGTTACCTATCTGGCAGGGAACAATCTGTCAAATCGCTCTCATCCTCCTCACCTTTCCTTCCCATTTCCACTGGTGTTCCCCAAGGCTCCATCTTGGGACCCCTTTTGTTTAACATCTTCACCAATGATCTTTACACCTCATGCAAAGAATCCTCCCTTATTCAGTTTGCTGACAACACCACACTTATATCCATCTCAAATAACATTCCTGAACTACATTCCCTGACCCAACAGGCCCTACTATCCACTGAACAATGGCTGTCTCACAACCTATTGGTCCTAAATTCCAAAAAGACCAAACTCCTACTTTTCTTTCCCCGTTCTCTTTCTCATCACAAAACCTCCTTTTTTATTACATCTTCTAACAATACAACTATCCAACCTGACACCCACACAAAACTCCTAGGGGTCATTATTGATGATGAACTCAAGTTCAACCTACACATACTCCAATGTATAAAAAAAACCCAGAAATGAGGTCTGCTAAATCGGAACAAAAAAATTCCTAACCCCAGAATCTAGACTTACCCTGGGCCAGGCACTCCTCCTCCCCTCCCTCTTATACGCTGCTCCAGTTCTTACCAATATCCAGGCCTCCACTCTAAACAAACTCCAACAGACTTACCATAAAATAGCCAGATTCATTACTAACTCCCCATACAACTCACACCAGTGCATTTCTTTAAACTGTCTTCAATGGCTTGAACTTCTCCAATTTCTGCTATCTTATCAATTTCATATGCTACACTCTATTCTTTATAAACCCTACTTCTGTCCATCTCTATCTTCCTTAGTCTCCATCTACATCCCATCCCAGACCCTCCGTACTTCTAACCAACAATTACCTGATATCTACCACCCAAAAAGGTCAGTAGGCAAACTACTCTACAAACACTCCCTTGCCCATGCTTGGAACAAACTTCCCCTTGACTTATGTTCAATCTCCCACACCTCACACTTTAAAAATGAACTAAAAGCTTATTTTCTCAATTATAGAACCTGCCCTTGCCATGATCCTACCTAGTCTTCCTTCCCTTTATGTACCCTCAAAAGGACCATACTTAGTACCTCATTATACCTCTCTCTCCAATGTGTCTACTATGCATTTGCATAATTTTATACAAACAAAAAATATTTATTGTTGACCTATTGAACTATATCAATGTAAAATTGTTACTTAGCTTCTTTTTAATGCAACTTTAACTTTATGCATGTAACCCAACATATGTGAATCATTTTGCTATAACTGGTATTATATCAATATTGTTTAAAATTGCACTTGTTTTAAAATGTACTACTGGAGCTTTTCTCCTCGGGTCTCCACTGAAAATGGGCCACAAGCCCAGTTGGACAAACCCGGTTAGCAAATGTCAATAAATAAATAAATAAATAATAAATAAACATGGCGTTTTTTGAAAGTTACAGTATGACGTGTGAGGGCAGGAATGCAGCCTATAAAAAGGCCAATATGCAGAAATGTCACATCATTCCTTGGATCCTAACGTAGACTGTGGGTATGGCTGCTGGAGTTAGAGAGGGAGTGTATTTTAGGGTAAAAATTGGGGTGTGCAGGATTCCAGGGTTTTTACTGGACTCCTGGTAGAGCGATATGGACCCTGTTGGCTGCAGGGCAACTATGAGGGCTCAAAGTAGAAGTCTGAAGCCTGGTATCATTTGTCCAGGGACCTAACCAGTGTTACTGGTATCCCTTGCACCGGTGAGCAGTGTCATCACCACTATGATTACCTGAAACATAGGAATAGGGGAACCTTCGGCACATGGTTCCAAGAAGCTAGGGATGGGCACACTCCACAGATATGTAAGTATGTTCTCCAGTAATTTATAAATATGCAAGCTGAATGTGTGCAAAACTGGTATGCATAATGGTTTGCTTCTCTTGCCACAGATGCAGAAAAGAGGGCTCGCAACGTACAGTCCCATGCTGGGCATTTTGCCAGGATGAGGCAAGTGTGTGTTAAGTAAGAAAATCATCAAAGTAATGACTTAATGCATAACTTAATAATACAGTAAAGTAAATACAGATTCTGCAGTCTTAACAGTCAGGTATGAAATACCTGGGACATTCTACATCTTTATTAATGTGTCAGTGCATATAATCATGCAGTACTGTCTAGTAAAGCTTCTAAGCATCAGTTAATGTGGTCTACCCAGATTAAAAGTCACTGTTTTGGTCTGTTCATTGTCTGCAATATGCTGTAGGTTTCACTCAATAAATGAACAGGGTATATGGGTAAGTTAACAGACGTCCTAGACAGCTATTCATGTATGTAAATGCCAGATTTGAAGCAACATTAATCAATAAAGTGTAGCACACCCGCAGATGTAGCTGAAGAGATATGGGTTCCTTCCTACCTGATTCTGGTACCACCCCTATAGGCCCGACACACCAAGGTGGCAAGAGGGACAGATTTTATTCTAGCTGACACATCTAGTTTAAAAAGGCAATAGCACAACCATAAACAAATTATTTCAACAGTGCACCAGTTAGCAATAAAGCAAGGTGAGATATGCATGCAATGAAACCATACATTCACCTTCTTCCCCAGAACTCAACAGAAGAAAGTCTTGACATTCAGACATGCACAAAGAATGCAATATCAACGAGCAGAAAAGCTTTATAATGCAGCGATACAAACACAGGAAAAAACGAAATGTCATTAAGGAATAAAAGAGTCATAATACAACAATACAGATATGAGAAAATGCAATATTATTGAGCAGCAAAATTCTTGAAGACAACAGTACTAACACGAGAAAAATGCAATGTCATTGAACAATGAGGAATTATAATGCAACAATACAAATATGAGAAAATGCAATGTCATTGAGCAGCAAAGATTCTTTAAGGCAGCAGTACTAAAATGGCAAAATGCATTATCATTGAACAATAAAGATTTATAGCGCCACATTTCAAATATTAGCGAATGCAATGTCATTCAGCCGTACTAACACCCTCTACCCCCTTGATCAATTCTAATCAGGCCAACTATGAAACACTCTATAATACTTTGTTCACTGGCCAGTGACTATTTACAGTCTTGCTGCAGCATGATGGGGCCCAAGTTGGAGCTCATATGGATCCCAGTTATTTGTAATCCACAAAGCATTTAGGGGAGGGGGAAAACCACAATCTTATAAAAATATAAAAATGACGGCCAGAGCCTCTCACCACTCGTCAAAAATATCTTAGTGACTAGATGCCGTGGTTCTGCTGATGAGAAAAGTAGAAAATCACCTACCAGAACTCTAGTAATCATCTATGGCTTCTCGGTACTAGACCCAAGAGAACTCCTTTTCTTGCTGAATCATAGCAGGCATGGAGCTACTGGTTTCAGACTTCTCTCCTGATTCCAAAAAATACCATCATTCAGGATTTTATCCAGAGAAAGACAAAATTTTCTACTTCATTTCCCTGTCCCAAAGCACTAGAAAAGAAAATCCAGTCATGCTGCAAGACCCTTTTCCCTTCAGCTATGTGATTCAGTCTTCCTTCATTCAGCTAGTGTTCCAGTCTCCTCTTTCACTTTCAAAATTGTCTTTTATATTCCTGAAAAGGAGCTCCACCTTGTGGTGTAATGGGAAACTACAGTCTATTACTTCTACATGAAATACAGTGGGAGCTACACTCTCCCCCCACTTGAAAATCTTGGGTCCCCCAAGTCAAAGGTAGATTAGCAGGAAATATTTACAAACACTAATGCACCATCAACTGAACAATATTTTTGCATTCAAAAGGTACATTTCACCAAGGGTAATCAGCCTTATGCTTAACTTGGGGTGGAGTATCACCACTGGAGTAGGAGGCATAGGGATTATGAGCGCAGACCCTTTGATGAGCTGTGGTCACAGGTTCCCGTGTACTATGTCCCAAACTGTTATAGGTAAGTCTCTGTGGGGGCTGAATCAGTCTTTGCAGTTTTGGTTTGGAAGAGATAGCTAAGGAATTTTGCTCAGAAGGTTTGTCACTTACATACATTCAATGTCTAGTTCTTCAGTAGGCTTACTGTCTACTTCTAAGATCTCCTCTTGTATAACTTCACTTTCATTTTACATAATGCTATGACTGTCCTCAGCACTATTTTCTGAAGTTTGCATAGCAGGCCTCTGTCAGTATCAGGTTCTGCAAGAGGCACAGAAACATTACTTAGTCTATTGTTAGGTCTGGGCTGCTCAAAATGACAAGGAATGAATTCCGGTGCATTTGCCTTGAGATTACAGCCCACGGGGTCTTGAACATCCTCATAAAAAAGCCCACTGAAACCCCAGTCATCATTACTGTCCTCCTCTCCTTCCGCAGGAGGAAGCATAGGCTCTTGAGTTAGGCTTCCACTGAGCCATTTTGGGTTCCGGATTCATGAGTCTCACTGATTTTGCCAAAGGCATTAAGTTGTTTCGGTGCCAGGTTTTAATGGGTCCTTCTTTCCCCTCAGGGCAAACCTGGAATACAGGGATATTAGGTAGCTGAAAACAAATTATGTAACTCTCAGATCCCCAGCGGTCAGCTAGTTTATGCTTTCCTTGTAGTCCCAAATTTCTCAAAAGAACTCTGTCCCCTGGCTGCAAATCATGCATCTTTACTTTTTTGTCATAGTGAGCCTTGTTTCGCTGATGTCTTTGTCCTCTTGACTTTTCAGCAAGCTCATAAGCCTGTCTGAGGTTCTTCTTAAGTCTCTCCACATAACTGCCTTGAGATCACACTAGTGTATCATCAGCTGTGACTCCAAAGGTGATGTCAACAAGAAGATGAGCTTCTCTTCCAAACATTAGGAAGTAAGGCGAGAATATTGTGGCATCATTTTTAGTACTGTTGGAAGCATTCACCACTGTGGCTACATATCTACTCCATTGACGCTTCTTCTCAGCAGATATTGTCTCTGCATTCAGTAAATGAACATGATATAAGGGAAAGTTAACAGAGGTCCTAGAAAGCCACACATGAGTGCAAAAGCCAGATGTGAAGCAATATTAAGCAATGAAGTGTAAAAGGAGATGGTGCTTTGATAATTATTCTTTTCTAATAAAGTCCTCAGTATTCCTGTAGTCAATGCTTGTGGGTTCCAATTCAACACCAGACACATCCCGGGCTGTGTACTACATGAACTACAAAATGAACAGGCACCTTACCTAAGTGTCATGTTTAATCATACCCTCACCTCAGGCTTCATGCCTACTGAGTGCTGCACAGCTTTGGTTATCCCACTCCACAACGGGGATCCATTTTGGATCCTGGGAACTACCGCCCCATCAGTCTGACAAACCTGATCTGCAAGGCCATAGAACGTATTATGATGGAACTTATAAACAAAGACATTGGCAACCTTAAAATACTGGACCCAACCCAGTTTGGGTTCATGAAGGGCCGATCTTGTCTCCTGAACCTGACAGACTTCTTCGAATCAGTCTCCAGAGCCGTGGATGAGGGTAAGGCAGTCCACCCAGCCTATCTGGGCCTTGCCAAGACCTTTGACATCATCCCCCACTCTGGAATCATAGATAAACTTACTAAGCTGGGTATTAATCCCTACGTCACTCGATGGGTTGCCAACTGGTTTACTGACAGAACCCACACTGTAAAAGTAGCTGACTCCAAATCCAGCTCCAGACAAGTGACAAGTGGAGTACCTCAAGGTTTAGTCCTGGGACCTCTCTTGTTTGGCATCTACTTCTCTGAAGTACAGGCCAACACTAAGGGACTCTGGCTAACAAAGTTTGCAGATGACTGCAAACTGGGAGCCATTATTGAATCCCCAAATGATGTCGATACTCTACTAAAGGGCCTTACAGAAACAGATGCTTGGTGCCAGAGCCATGGGCTCAAGCTCAATGCCAAGAAATGTATAGTTAACCCCTTTGGGAAAAACATGTACCCATGAATTACCACATAGGTGGCAGTACACTAAACACTGAAATTGTGATAAGAGATTTAGGGACACAGGTGGACAGTGGTCTCACCTTCAATAACCACATCGCCACAACAGTCAGGAAATCCTTCTATGTGGCACACCTCATCACTAAGGGCTTTTCATCCAGAAAAAAGGAGGTCATTGTCCCGCTGTACTCATACCTCATTAGACCCATTATAGAATACAATGCCCCATTTGGTATGTACCTCTCAAGACATCTGCAACAACTGGAAAGGCTGCAGAAATACCTCATTAAAAGAATCACAGGCCTAAAGCAGATACCCTATGCTGACCACCTTAAAAAACTCCAGCTATACTCTGTCGCATATTGTCTACTCCGAGGTGATTTCTGCTTAACATACAAGGCCATGTGAAACCCAGAGCTGTTGGACATGCTATACTTAAAGAAATCCCAATCCCTCAGAGCCACACACTCCAGGGATCTAAACCTTGTCATCACAATAAACAAAACATGCTGGAGGGATAGATTCCTGACCCAGAGACTCCCCAGACTCTGGAATAGACTGCCCATACATGTCAAGCAGAGCGCCTCTTCAAAAGGAACCTTGATGATTGGATGGGAGAAAGGAAATTCACCCTGGGGTTCACACCAGTCACCCTGCTAGACAGGGGTCCAGGGAAGTAAATAGTGTGGGAAGAAATAGCCAGAGAATTGTTATGGCTAGGCTTGTATAGGCCCTAGGACTGATAGCCTAGTACCAACCTAGGAACCTAGGAACCTATGAACACAGCTATACATGTGTGTAAATATACAATTTCATACAACATGACCCATTCCAAGTTTTAAAGGAAATGTTGCTTTGAAAATTCATTATTTTCTAATAAAGTGCTCAGTATTCCTGTAGTCACTGCTTGTGGATTCTAATCCCATGGCAGTCAACTGAGAAATGACAAGCTCTCTAATGTAATTAGTGTACATGAACATACCTCTCAACTGTCACGATTTTTGCAGAATGTAATGACTACTGCCCCATATGTTTGGTCCTTTGATTTGCAGATATATGTCATTACTTGGAATGCAATGTAATGGCAAATATGTTATCAGAACACCTTGTTACTAATGTATGAGCACACTGTAAAATGTTCCCTGTTGGTGTGTCTTGGTAACCTTTTTTATGGCTTGGCCCATAATGTTCCATACTAACAGATTGTGAGCAATGTACGTGTAATATCATCTGTACAATATAAGCAGTCAGTGTTTTCACAAGTGAAATCTAACATATCTAGAAGTATGTAGTAGTAGTATGTGCAGCTATATTATCTGTGAAGTTACTAATGTTCTTTTTTCTCTCTCACCCCACCCCTTCTCTTCTTTTAATTATTAATTATACTTATCATAATTTGATATTAATATATTATTTCTAATTATCTCTTATGTTGACCTTAAGTATAATTTAATATTGTCTTGCTGTTAAAAAACATTTATGTTATTTGTTGTTGTGTTCCTCATTATATGCTTTTCTATTTCTTTCCATTACTCATTATTTTTTTCTCTGATGTTATTAATTACATTTGTTTGCTTAAGTTTATTTTTCCTTATGTTTATATTTAATTTACGACAGCACAACAAGGTAGGGTGGTTCCAGTTAATCCACCTACCTTGGCTCTCCTGGCCGTGGCACCAGGGCCCAGCACATCTGGGCTGCAGCCTTCTGGTGCCCCCTCTGCTACCCCTGCACTACCTGTTCCATCAGATAGTTCCACACCACAGGCTGTGTGTGGTGTCCCCTCTGGGAGTGAAGATGGAGGGGATGCTTTTTTCACTGGCAATGAACTGCCAGGCATGGTGCATGCCCACACCAGATGGACAGTATGCCTCAGATGCTGACATCAGCCACTGCCTTCATAGGAGCAGTGAAGGTGCAATTCTGACAGTCCCATGGGTGAGGACTTGAGTTACACTGCTACCATGTCTGATGTCCATGGGACTAGGATTCCACAACACCCTCCCCACCCAAGGTGTTCACCCCCCTTTTGTGTCATACACCAACCCTGTTTGTTGTCTTCTCTGTCTTGTCTGTCTACAAAGGCTTCCTCACCTTCCCAACTTACCTCACTCACACATACTTATGTCCCTTCCCCAACATTCCACTCTCACCTTAAAAAAAAAAAAAAAATGGGCACCTGTCCCAGAAAAAAAATCATCCCATACATAGCTCTCTATGTCACACACGTGCCCACTACACACACTTAATTTGGTCCAATTGGCTTGACAATGCACTTATGTTGTCCTGTCCCTTCTATCTGGGGGTGACAGTCAAAATTCAGCAAAAAAAAAAAAATCTGTTAAAGTGCACAATTGTTGCCGTACAAGAAATGGATAGCTATGGTTCTTTCCTACACCCTTGCTGCATGTACATGCATGCCTTTCACTATGTTTTTCCTCCTGCTTGCACCTCATTTCACCACTTTTCTATCTAACCATTTTTCATTTCTTTAAAGACCTTTTGCATGATGTGCAGCATCAGTAAGCTAAGCTAAATGGTGGTATACTGATAATAGCAATCATACTCAAAGTTTACACCTGTGCCCTGTTCCAAACCTAGGATCATTGCATCTGCAGAATTCTGCATCAATCCACCAGGCCACACAGCTGTCAATTAACACAGCTGTTTTAAGCAAAACATAGTAATTGTCAAGTTCCCATCATTAAGCGTGTTAAAGCCAGGTTGTGCATCACACTGCATCATGCAAATCAGCTATGAGATTAATAGAAAAATAGAAATGTAACTAGGACTCTGGTAGAGAAATACATCACTATAAAGTCATACACATAAGAATAGATGTAAGTGAGGTATCTAACAGTGTAGTTATAGCTACAACATGTAAAAATACACCTGCAACATGAGTAATGGAGAAATAAGAGTGTAACTGGGTCTCTGGTAGAGAAATACATCAGTATAAAGCTATACACATAAACATAGATGTTAATGAGGTATGTAACAGCAGGCAAGTGTGCAATTATATGTACAACATGTAAAAAACAGCTGGTATAACAGTGACTCAGTAGCTCAATCTATTAAATGCTGTGAAAACATGAATTTTTGGTCCACATGGTACTGGGTTCAAATACAGCCGTGTCTAGCATTTAAAATACATGTATGTCTACATCACCAGTATGAATTCTGATATGTATGACTGTCTCATCACCTATTTATCCACCAGCCTGCTTCTAAATAATGGCAGTCAAAGGCCTATGGATAGGACCACATTTAAACTATTCCTATTACAACACCAGAAAGTGCATAGACTGTCAGGTCATGCATCAGCATGAATTCCAAGAGGATTTTGAAGTATGTAGATCAAATAAGGCCCAGTCATAGCAGATTGCAGCTCACAATGACTTGTAGCGATATTACAGAGAACTACAGCAGGACAAGTTATATACATATATGGAGCTCGTGCTAGAAGCAACGATTACCAGCACACACGTTTCAGATTACTACCATGACATAACACATAACTTGGCAGTTATCCAACTGCTTGACATAATGGTTAATGTACCCCTACCTTGTTCTAGGATACAAAAAGCATGTTTCCCTTAACTCTGTTAATGATACATTTGGCTAACATA
Organism: Protopterus annectens; assembly: GCF_019279795.1. Classification (NCBI taxonomy): domain Eukaryota; kingdom Metazoa; phylum Chordata; order Ceratodontiformes; family Protopteridae; genus Protopterus; species Protopterus annectens. The sequence goes on from NC_056725.1 coordinate 54,185,077, forward strand.
CTTACCTTACACACATACCTTACTTTCCAGTAGGATGGGTTCGCTCAATCAGGCTCTGGCTGTACACCAAGGCAGTCACAGGTCACAAAGTTACTCTTAAGTGCTGTTGCCCTGCACATTCTGCTACCTCTCTAAGTGTGCCTATTGCCTGCAGCAGCAGCTTCAGCCTTTAGCACACACATCTGTATGCAACAAGTAGCTGCTACAAACATTCTCTCTGTGCTGACATAATACCTACCCCAGTAATTTCCAACCCAGAATTTGAGAAAGGGGATGGAATAAACATTGAGGTTTTATATGTTGTCGAGTAGTTGCATAGGACTGGCTGATTATACTGCAAATCAGCTGTATATGCTGCATGAAGCATTTCTGAACCACATATTGGTTCAGAGACAATCACCTGCTAATGAGAACCATCTTAAAAAGCCAAACACCTAGCTAGGGGAACCATTGTGTATGAGCGTTATAGTTTGTATGCTTAACTCATTCACACAGTACTCATATAGCTGCATCTTTCAACAGAGGAGTTTTGTACTCCATGAGGTATGTAACCATTTTATTTTCAACATGAAGCATATGTTTGAATATTCTTAGGAGGAATGGGAATTACATCAGTGAGCCTTTCTTAGAAATGTACTGATGACATGACAGTGATCTCCAGCTGTGTTACAACTACAGAGGATGTAGAGTACAGCAAGGGTATCGTGCTCTGTATTAACTAGGTACACTGGTCTCCTCGATACTTCCTTTGTTAGCAGTTGTAGTAGTACCCTGCTATTTGGTTGGCAGTGTTGTTTATACATATGTTGTGGGTGGGGGTTTCCTTGCTATGGGGCACACTACAATGGACTCCTGTGTTTGTTGTGTGATCATACAAGAGTATCTGTCATGTCCCAAACAGCAATGGGTCAATATTGCTACTATCCTAGTTACTTCTACAACATTTGTATGTTTGGCAGACTATTGATTAAGAGATGTGTAATCAAGCAGGAAATACCAATAGGCTTATTTTATTGCTGTATCTATACATAGTGTACTCCCACATATGTAATCCTGACATGTGTTCTCATTTATTTGTATTTCAGGAAATATCATGCATGCCAGACACCATCCAAATTTCACTGAGGCAGAAAACAACCTCATTATTGAGGCCTTGATACAACACCACCAAGTCCTGCTGTCCAGAGGGAGGGGAAACAAGCAACAGTGTACAGCCTTGTGGGATGAACTGGTGCACAACATTAATACTGTGGATCACCAGAATCAGACATATGAGCAGGTGCGGCACCATGCCACTGACATGATCAACTTGGCACACAGACGTGTAGTGGATGTGGCCAGGGATCTTCAGGTCAGTGATGGTGGGCCTGCAGCAGAACAACCTATATTAGCCACCGAAGAATTCTTGGCAAACCTTGCAACACAGGCAGCTGCCAGGTGTCCATCACCCCATATGTCGTGGATGGGATCTAGCTCCTACTAAATTTGGTTTTGTGAAAAGTAGATCATGCCTGCTCAACCTGGTTGACTTCTTTGAGTGAGTCACCAGAGCTGTGGATGAGGACAAGGCAGTTCATACAGCCTACCTCGATCTGACCAAGGCCTTTGATACCATTCCCCACTCAGGAATTATTGATAAACTCACCAAACTAGACATAAATCCCTATATCAGTAGGTGGGTTGCAAATTGGCTCACAGATAGGACCCACAATGTGAAAGTAGCAGACTCCAAGTCAGACTGCCAACCACTCATGAGTGGAGTCCCACAGGGATTGGTCCTGGGTCCTCTCCTGTTTGACATCTACTTCTCAGAAGTTCAGGCCAACACGGAGGGACTCTGGCTGACCAAGTTCGCAGATGACTGCAAGCTGGGAGCCATTATTAATTCCCCAAGTGATGTAGGCATCCTACAGAAAGGCCTCACTGAGACCAATGACTGGTGTTGAAACAATGGCCTTAAGCTTAATGCCAAAAAATGAGTTGTCATCCCCTTTGGGAAAAACTCATTTCCCACTAATTACCACATCGATGGGAGCCCACTGAACACTGAAAGTGTTACAAGAGATCTGGGGACACAGGGTGACAGCAACTTCTCCTTTGACCACCACATTGCTACTGTGGTCAGAAAGTCCTTCTGTGTGGCACATCTCATTACCAAGGGTTTTTCATCCAGGAAGAAAGAGGTCATCATCTCTCTGTACTCTTCCCTCATTATGCCAGTCATTGAGTATAATGCCCCATTTGGCATGTACCTCACTATACACATGCAACAGCTGGAAAGACCACAAAAGTACCTCATGAAGAGGATCCTAGGCCTTAAACATGTATACTACATGGACAGACTCAAAAAACTCCATCCATTCTCTGTCTCATATCATCTACTAAGAGGCAATCTCTGCTTGACTTACAAAGCCATGTCTGACCCAGCTCTGTTAGAAATGCTACATCTAAAGAAATCCCAATCCCCATGCACCACATGCTCCAGAGACCTCAGCCTCATTACCACAATCAACAGAACATGCTGGAGGGACAGGTCCATAACCCAGAGACTGCCCATGCTCTGGAATAGACTTCCCATACATGTCAAGCAGAACACATCACTGGCCCTCTTCAAGAGAAATCATGATGAGTGGATGGGAAATAGAAAGTTCACCTCAGGGATCACTCCAGTGGCTCAACTTGATAGAGGCACTGGGAACTAACGTCGGGTGGCACGATGCCAGGGCACTTCTATGGGCTAGGCTTGTAAAGGCTCCAGGGTCATTAGCCTAGTAAACACCTATGAACCTATAACTGTTTCCACTCAAGAGAAGCATCCAGGTATGCTTAGTTGGATCATCATTGGTATACTGTAGCATTCAGCATGTCAGGGTGCACATAGTTTTTCATGGGTGTCAGGTGTTTTTGGGGGGAAAGGTTAGCTCCAGTTTCAAGCTCATGCACAGTTTATGACCCACATATGTGTTAACATAGCAGCTAATGTACCTCACATGTACTACAGTATTCCAATGATGATCCAACTAAGCAAAATCTGAAGGTAATGCTACTCAATGATAGAAGTCTAAACCTCAAAATGCACTCTCTCGAGGCACTACTAAAAATGGAGAACATTGATATCTGTGCAGTAACTGAGACCTGGTTCAAGGCTCCAGAGCACCCCTGCAATACCAGGCTACAACTGTTACCACACTTTTCGGCCACCAGACCAGGACCGAAACACTAAAGGTGGAGTGTCCATATTCACCAAGGATATTCACAACACCAGGCTAGTTGCCCAACACAATGTGTCTGAAATTCTCCAGGTGCAACTAACACTAGGTAAGACTGCAATCCAAATTGTAGCTTGCTACAGATCCCCCCACCATGCCCCAAGATTCTCATTACACCTTTCTAAACATACTGGAAAATATTAAGTTACAAATAAACACCCTAATACTGGGTGAGTTCAACTACCCTGCCATTATCTGGGAAAGCTACTTCTGTACCAACACTTTTGCCCAATGGTTCTTGGAATTCATAACTTCCAATGCCCTGGATCAACTAATCCTTAGTCCCACCAGGGGCTCCAATATCCTAGATCTGGTCATTACCAACATGGGAAATCGATGCTCCACACCTATGATCACCCCTTTATCGGTCAGGTCTGACCATAAGCTAATCACCCTTGACATCCACATCCCACCCCCACCCCGCAGTAAGGAAACCACTGTAAAAAACTTCTCCAAAGCCAACGTCATGCTACTCAAGGCAGAAGTGACAAATTTCATGAGATGGGAACTGAAAGTTCGACTGCTGAATCTCACACTAAGGCACTGTATGAGCACATCCACTAGTGCATGAATTGTGCCATCCCCAATAGAACCAAAATGCTCTCCTCCAAAAAGAGGAAGCCAATCTGGTGGTCCCTTGCCATAAACAAACTTTACAACAAAAGGAAGAAACTGTTTCAGAAAAAAGAAAAATCCCATAATGCAAAAAACTCCCTTACCAGCCTCAGTAAGAAGCTGAGATCCCTCATAAAATCCTCCAAAGCTAGTTACAAAAATAAAATTGCCAAAGATTCCAAGGACTACCACAAGGCATTCTATAGTTATGCCAAGTATCTAAATGGCAATGCTCAGATCTGCTCTGAGCTACAACAGAATGGCATTAAATATACTGATCCCAAGGATATGGCCAATATCCTGTTAGATCGATTCAGTGCAAACTTCACCCTCCCTCACCCCCTAAAGGGCCCATCATCATAATGAAAGATTGCCAAATTCTGGTAATAATGGCCACACAGGTAAAAAATGCACACTACAATGCTAAAAATACAGCATCCATGGTACCGGACTACATCCCAGGCTGTGTACTACATGAACTACAAAATGAACTGGCACCTCACCTAAGTGTCATGTTTAATCATAGCCTCACCTCAGGCTTCATGCCTACTGAGTGGTGCACAGCTACAGTTATCCCACTCCACAAGGGGGGATCTACCTTGGATCCCAGGAACTACCGCCCCATCAGTCTGACGAGCCTGATCTGCAAGGCCATGGAATGTATTATCATGGAACTTATAAACAAAGACATTGGCAACCTTCAAACACTGGACTCCATGCAGTTTGGGTTAGTAAAGGACCGATCTTGTCTCCTGAACCTGATTGTCTTCTTTGACTCAGTCTCCAGAGCCGTGGACAAGGGTAAGGTGGCCCACACAGCCTATCTGGACCTCGCCAAGGCCTTCAACACTATCCCCCACTCTGGAATCATAGATAAACTTACTAAGCTGGGCATTAATCCCTACATCACTTGATGGTTTGCCAACTGGCTTACTGACAGAACCCACACTGTAAAAGTAGCTGACTCCAAATCCAGCTCCAGACAAGTGACAAGTGGAATACCTCAGGGTTCAGTCCTGGGACCGCTCTTGTTTGGCATCTACTTCTCTGAAGTGCAGGCCAACACTAAGGAACTCTGGCTAACAAAGTCCACAGATGACTGCAAACTGGAAGCCAATATTGAATCCCCAAATTATGTGGATATTCTACAAAAGGGCTTTACAGAAACAGGTGCTTGGTGCTAGAGCCATGGGCTCAAGCTCAATGCCAAGAAATATATAGTTATCCCCTTTGGGAAAAAAAACATGTACCCGTGAATTACCACACAGGTGGCAGTGCACTAAAACACCGCAAGTGTAATAAGAGACTTAGGGACACAGGTGGACAGTGGTCTCACCTTCGATAACCACATTGCCACAACAGTCAGGAAATCCTTCTATGTGGCACACCTCATCACTAAGGGCTTTTCATCCAGAAAAAAGGAGGTCATTGTCCCACTGTACTCATCCCTCATTAGACCCATTATAGAATACAATGCCCCATTTGGTATGTACCTCTCAAGACATCTGCAGTAACTGGAAAGGCTGCAGAAATAACTCACTAAAAGAATCACAGGCCTAAAGCAGATGCCCTATGCTGATCATCTAAAAAAACTCCACCTATACTGTCGGATATCATCTACTCAGAGGCGATCTCTGCTTAACATACAAGACCATGTCAAACCCAGAGCTGTTGGACATGCTACACTTAAAGAAATCCAAATATCTCAGAGACACATGCTCCAGGGATCTAAACCTTGTCATCACAATGAACAAAACATGCTGGAGGGATAGGTTCCTGACCCAGAGACTCCCCAGACTCTGGAATAGACTGCCCATACATGTTAAGCAGAGCTCCTCTTTGGCCCTCTTCAAAAGGAAACTTGATGGTTGGAGGGGAGATAGGAAACTCACCCTGGGGCTTACATCAGTCACCCTGTTAGACAGGGGTCCAGGGAAGTAAATACTGGGGGAAGAAATAGCCAGAGAATTGTTATGGCTAGGCTTGTATAGGCCCTAGGGCTGATAGCCTACTACAAACCTATGAACCTATTTTGAAGGATTACCCTGTTATACTGTCACATGCACTGCTGTGTATATTAACTCTCCCTCACATTGTCCCAGGGCCATCAGGATTAGGAAGAGGCTGTGCTCCTGCTGCTGGTAAGCACAAAACTGTTTTGTCAGAGATGGAGATTTAGTTCACTGTATTCACTCAAGTGACATCACAAGCCTGCTGGCTGGATTGATGTATTATCTCCATGATTGCCAAATGTACAGATATTTTCTGACTGTCCAGTATTTAGAATCATACATATGCCTTGTAGATGTGACCACAGTGACTGATTTGATAGTATAGTCAGGACATTACAGATTGCCATAACTGTCAACTGTGCCAGAGTTTTGAGAATGTCAACAGTGTACGTCATTTATGTTTTGCTTATGAGATTCCTGTTTAAAGACCATTTATTTCTAAATGATTACAGATGTTGGTTAGAAAATAATGCCCTCATGTCCTACTGTATGAGGTTGTGGATCGTACATGTGTGTAAGAGTGACAGCAGTGTATACAGCTTAACATATATTGCAACATAGTACTGTAGAGCATAGTAGTGCAGGTATTAATGTAATGCTTTTTTCTTTTTAGCACAGGTGATGAGGGAGGTTGGTCTTTACCCCCTTCATAACCTGATTTTCATATCTCTTCAGACTCTGATGATGTTGGTGGGCAAAGTGAGGCACAGCTGGGGGTTCCAGGGTTCAATCTGACACAGAGGTTGACATCCCTCATCTGCCCTCATTATCACTGTACACAGCCAATATGCCTACACATACCCAGTCCCCTGTGGCCACAGATGTTGGAAAGTCGGAGGGTGGGGACATTGAACAGGGAAGTGTGGCTACTGTGGCTGCACAGACTGTCGACACTGACCATAGCCAAACAGTTGGCGAGGTCCCACACAGGTGGATTGATAGCAGTGCTCAAAGGAGGCCTGCTGTCCCTCCACCATCTGTTGCAGGTGTCTCAGGTCTTGTCACTTGGTGTATGTTTAGGGCCATCATGGAGGCAGAGGCACATTCCAAGAGGAACTCCAGATGAATGCTCAGGGTTATGGATGCAGCACAGTCTGATATCCATAACTACCTCCACTGGATTGCTGATACCCCAGATTTGTTCACTGATGCAGTGGAAAGATGTTGGTCTGAGACAGATCACATACTATCTGTCTTGGAACGCATGTTGTCTGTGATGGAAAGTCTGATTGGAGTTGAGCATTGGCCTCATAGACATAGGCCAGCAACTACATCTGCTGAGAGTCAACATGGCCATGCACAATCATGCTACCATAGTGGCAGTGCATCCACCGCTCCAGAGGGGAGTCTGCTGTCCACACTAAGACATGGCATGCCATGAGCTGATGGTCCTGGATGGTCCTGTGGATGACACATTCCCAGCAGACAGCAGTCACTCTCGGGTAGTAGCACAGCATCTGACCTTGGGTGTGGAGGTGCCAGTGCAACTCCTGGCAAAGCCAGTTCACATTTTTGGGGTGGAGGTGATAAACTGTCTGCTCTACTGTGCATGGCTGACAGCTGTCCAACATACATACACATAGGGCTAGCACTGAGTTTAGCTGTGTACACTCAGACACTCACACACCAATGTCACATTCAAGTCACCTACAAACACACATGCCACATTTCCATGGTCCATTCTGCCTGCATCCCTTCTTGGCTCACATACAAGCTTTCCTACCTATTGAGTTATCCTAAGCCTACTGCACCCCTACACAACACCCTAAGCAAGTGATGATACCTGTGTCACATACCTCTCATGGATGCAGGGAAATAAAGCTATGTGTTTGATGCACAGGGTGACTAGCTACATTAATATGAATTTGTTTCATCCAGTGTTGCTTTTGACATGCTACTTGTACTCTTCATTTTCAGAATTTATACATTGCCATTTATAAGGAGTATACCATAATAGTGTGTGCACATTATGATGGATGCTGTTGTAATGGCTGTGTAGTCACACAATGACAGGTGTCGCATATGTCTTACTTTCAGGATTGTGTAAGACACACCTATGGGTACACATCTACAATCAACCCATCAATGTCAGAGCACAGAAATGAATGTCAGCACACAAGACAAATGTCATCAGAAAGATAACACAGTATAAGTTCTGGGGTTCATATGTGTTTAACAGGCTAACGAACACAAGGGTTCCTTTAAGCCTAGCCATGTATCCCTAAACGCTGTCAGGGTATGATACCATTGATAAGTGTAAACATGGTTTTGGGAGGTGAAACATCTACAAACTGGGGCATGGGGGTTGAACCATCCACAGTTTCCCTGTGTCTATTGTAGACATTGGTCCACAAGGAGGTATGATTGTCCTGTTACCTATCTAATTGTGTAACTTGCACTTGATTTGCTTTAGGGCGGAAATGTCCTTCACATGGATGTGGAGCCTGTTCCATGTAGAGTGTAGTCTGTGTGTTACATACCTGTTTCTCCAGCATGTCCTATATATACCACTGTCAAGGTGTAGGTCTGTAGAACAGGTAATTTTGGTGCTACTTGTTTTATGGGTATGCAAAATGTCCACAGTGAGTCTTACACTGCCCTGTATGGCAGGCATACACCACTCTTCCAAAGCATGTAGGAGACAGACTACATGGATAGGGCCTTTACATGGTCTGTTTAGGACATATTATGTACACCATGTAGTGCTTTACTGAGGAAACTCTGTGGATGTTACAATTGTCAGATATGCCTGACTAGTTACATACTAAAGGTGGCATTGCACCAATGATGGGTCTTGCCAATTACAGTGAAACAATGGCTTACTTGGATTTACATGCCATACCTTTGTTTATAGGTTGCACAACAGAGAATGATGTCCACAATATTGCAGACATGTGACTGGCAAAGAGTAGATCATTATCTGAGTACATAGGTCACTGACTACTCGATAAACTATTCAAGGTTTGCTGGCAATATGATAGTTACCAGGGACGGATGACTTCCCAAAGGATAGTATTGTGCATTTCTTTGTATTTAGTGTTAGTCCATGGCTCCGGTGGCAACTGTATGTCTGTGTCACCCTTTCCTGGAGAACATTTGTGTCAGTGTGGGATTCAATGACAGGTCCTCATTTGCATGAAGTCAGCGATGACTAGAATGTTGGACTGTGTGTCGGCTTAACTTATGGGCTTATAGGCTGCTCCTCTATGATATGTTGCTCTATGTGTTGGTATGTGTCTTGTTTCACAAGTGTATATTGGGCTGCTGAGGGTATTTGTTATCTGGACTTTCTCTACAAGATTTTTGTGATTTTATGTTGGTTACATGTCAGTGCCTCAGTTCATGTCTGCTTTGGATTTTGTGTGATGGCTGCAGCGTATGTACCACTGACTATCTGACTGACATTAGTTCTTATATGTGCCTCCAGTGACATTGTGTATATACATTTCTCACATTCCATATCAGTTTGTTTGATAATAAAGTGGTTGTCAGGAAGCATGTTGTGATTTCTAAATTTCCTCAGGATGCCCATATCCACCAGGATGGTAAAGGTCACAGTAGGAATCCTCATATCCATGGCAAAAAAATCCTTTATTATTGACTACACAGTTGTATTGAGAGTATTACTCAATGTCACAAGTATCTGTTCCGCAACTATGGGGACGATGCTTGACAGTGCATACTGATTGTCTTGTTGCTCAACTTGGTATTGGAGCTAATGCCATCATGATTTCTGAGAAAAATGTCACCCAGGGTATCTGATTCTGCACAGAACACTGCCAAACACTGGAGGTGAAAGTAATATGTGCACTCTGTAAAGTTAAGGATGGATTATTTAGGCAGTTATTCTGAAGTTACCCACTAATCAAGCAGTGCATTCTAGGAAAGAACAATTACCTTATGAAGAATCCTGAAAAGAGCGGAGTCACCTGAGTTGTTGCTGCCTGGCCACTACTACTGCTGATCTTAACATGGCCTCACTGTGGTGGGATACAAAGCTCCTACTCTGTCTCTCACCAGAAGCAAAACATTAGCACCAAGCTCAAGATAAGAAGCTGGCCACAGCCTGCTTGTTGATCCACACACTTGTCACACTTGCTGCAAGGCTCTGTAGGCTTGTTGTAGCCTTTTCCAGGTAGATGCCTTAATTAGCAACCAGACCAATCATTTGACATTTGCATGCATTATGCCTTGGGTTCCGAGGCTCATAACATTTGACTAGGGTACTTACCTGAAGGTGATTAGGAGCACAGCTGCTGCATCACAATATAAGGTTAAGTCTCAGGTGACATAGATGTTCAAGTTTGTTCCATCAAGTTCCACAGCATCAGTGATCCATGTCAGGTGACAGTTTCACAACAATTCATGCAGCTTGGCCTTCAACAGCGTAATGGTGGTGATCTACATGACATGGATGTGAGGCCTACTGCAGATGGGTGGCCACCTTTGGGCAATGTCTCTGTCCCTCCCACATGTCCTAGGTATGTCATACTGTACATTTATGTTCCCAGAACACTAAACTGTGTTCTCGTATCATTTCACACAACATACATTTGCTGTCTGGTTGTTCGACAGACATTGTAGACTTGCAAGGTTACAGTAATGTCAGCAGAGTTGGACAAGTTTTCTGTGCATGCACTGACATGTACATCTTCACTTGAAAGACTGCCTATAGAGAGTGTGTTTGAGGCTGTGAATCCCAAGGGTGTAACAGCATGAACCTTACTTTGCTGGAGTTGTACATTGCCACATATGTAAGTATGCTCTTGCGACCATGCCTAATAACAGGATTATGGTTCATTCAGGTGTCACAAGCCTGGCAAAGCATGCTATCCCACACTGTCAGGTACTGTTTTACCTTAGAATGACACCGTACAGGTAACAACATGTTACATGTAAGCATTTGTCAGGCCACTGCCTTACCATGGCCTGTTGTGATGCATACACAAGCAATAATCTATTGCTAATGCCATTATGTCTGACTGCTGCAGAGATGTGGACAGCATCCTCAAATCTCTACTCATACTCTACACAAACAGAACTTGTGTGAGAGATGCATCAACATTAAAAATCTCGAATCAATGTTCTATCACACACCTATCAGTACATATGACAATGAGCGGGGTGACAACATACCCACCTCATCTCCTAGTCCAGCCAAACCCACATCACACATATTTACATATGTGGAGGTCTGTACCATAAACATACCTAATCATCAAACATCTCACAAACAGAAACACAAGCATACTACACATAATACTACCTCTGCAGAACATAGTACACATAATAACTAATGCACCATTGTCTTACTGGTCAAACCCTTACTGCAAAACACAAATTCAAACATATTGCTCGTAGGGTGACTCGAGTCACACTGAAGTCCCTCTCACCAGGCTAGATATGGTAAAGGTCACAGTCAGCTGTCTGTGAGGTGCCAGGATACGATATATCACACATGAAGATAAATCTGTCAACAACAGGTTCCATTATGACTAAATCATATTTCCTGTTGTGTAAGACTTGAGACATGCCTCTATGGATTGTGTGATGACTGAGCTCTTGCACTATGTATCTCAAGCAGGTATGCCCTTGGCCATCAGCTCCATTTTACCTTCAGCTAATATGATATCTCAATACAAATAGAAGATGATAGACTTCAATAATAGGCTTAGTGTCTGGTGTCAGTCTAAGGGGATCCACTATCTGTCAGCCTGGGATGACATGCTCAACAGACCTCAATGATTTTCAACCAATAGTCTTTAGCTGTCACCCCTGCGATTTCAGATACCAGCCAACGCTATTGCCACCCTGATAGTGCCCTTTTTAGGTGGTGTCTCAAGGACAACATTTCTAATGTAAAACCCCCATGTACAAACAACCTCAAGGTTATGCTGCTAAATGCTAGGACTGTCAACAGGAAACTACACTCACTGGAAGCTGTCCTCATCTTGGAACATGCAGACACAGACACCTAGTTCAAGGCTGTGGAGAGCACCACAGCCATACCAAGCTACACCTCCTTCCACATCTGCATACTTCAAACTGAAGGCATGCAAACTAATGTTGGCGGTGTACAAATATTCATTATGGATACATACACACCTACACTGGTTACACAGTATGAGTCCATGGATACATTTCAGGTGCTATTGATTGTTTGTGGGGTACCTACCTATTCAAGTCATTGCCAGGTACAGGAGCCCCCCCCCATGAATAAGGACACCAAATCTGCTTATTTGGATCTATGTGAGTCTATCAAGCTACATCTGGACTTTTACTACCCACTGACTGGGAGGATCAGTCATGCTCAAACTCAACTTGTCCAAATGTTACTTGACTTCATTATCTCCAATGCCCTGGACCAGCTGGTTGACACCCCCAAAAGATGGATCTAATACCCTTGCAGCAAATACACTAAAGACGTTCAGTAATCCAGATTATAACCCCTTATGGGATGGTATAAATAGCTTCACTGCACCTCCTCCCTCAGATGTAACTGGCAACTATGCCAAGCTCTACACCAATGATTGCATTGACTTGGCTGTACGTGACATAAGCAGAACCTCCTCATGGCGAAGCAATCCTGCCTGGTGGACGACTGCCAGTAACAGGCTTTACAATAATAGGAAGAAATTGCTTTCTAAAGATAAGAGGGATGGAACCCCCCTAAACTGGAAACACTCCCTCTTCAGCTTAACCTAGCATATAAGTGTTGTTGTGAAGTCCTCCAAAACAAAATATGGGTCAAAATTAGCTTCCTCCATAAAGGACAATCACAAGGCATTCTATAGTTAAAGCAGTCAACAAAGATATAGGTAATCTCCACACAGCTTACCACACAGTTTGGATTTGTCAAAGGGAGATCATGCCTGTTAAACCTGATGAACATCTTTGACACAGTCACCTAGGACCTGGATGAGGGGAATTCTGTGCATACAGTCTACCTGGAGTTAGCCAAAGTATTTGACACTATCCTCCACTCAGCTATAATTGACAAACACACCCAATTAAGCATCAACCCTTATATCATTAGAGGGGTCATTCACTGCCTCAGTGATAAAGGTCATATAATCAAAATAGGGGAATCCATCTCCAATAGTTGAGATCTTACCAGAAGTGTTCCACAGGGTTTAGTCATGGGCCCTCTATTGTATAGAATGCACTTCTCCAAAGTATAAGCACAAAGTACATGTCTGTGGCTGACACGGATTGCTGATACCTGCAAACTGGGAGTGGCCATAGAATCTCCAACGTATTTCAACATCCTACACGAGGGTCTTACCTCAAGAGATGATTGTTGACAAAGTCATGGCCTTAAAAGCAATGCAAATATATGTATTATCATTGATTTTGGTAACAGTGATGTTCCAGCTAAGTACCACATCAATAGCAAAACATGAGATGCATACTCAGGGGTGGGAGGCCTGGGCACACAGGTTGACATCTAAATTATCTTAGATCACCATGTCTCTGCAGTGCTAAGAAGGGCATTCTGTCATGCTCATGAAGTATGTGAGGGCATCGTCCCCAGAGAAATAGATGTCATAACTTCCACATTCCCTTCCCTCTGCAAACTAATAGTTGAGTGCAACAGCTCTTTTGGTATGTACCTTTCCAACCACCTACAGCAATTGTAGAGATCACATAGTTTCCTTACAAGGGGAATTCAGGTCTTCAGCACCTGTCCATGGTGATTATCTGATATCACTCTCACTTTAGTCTGTGTCATACAGACTACTCAGAGGTGATCTCTGGCTTGCATATGGGGCAGTCTCTGACCCTGCTGTATTGGAAATGTTGCATATCCGTAAGTCAAATGGTACATGGATTACTCACTGTATAGACCTTAACATTGCATGTGACATTAATACAACCTGCTGGAGGGAGACAATTGTCTATCAGAGTTTAACAGACCTTTGAAAGAGACTCCAACATCATGTCAAACAGAACACCTCATTAGCCTTTTTAGACACAATCAGTATGACTGAATAGGTAACCATAATTGCAGCACGATGGTTCCACCTGTGTCTGTCTTGGACAGGGGCAATGGGTGCTGATTGTGTAAATAAGGGTAACAACATAGTTAGGATTTTGAAGAAACTAGGGTCATTAGCCAAGTAAATTCCAATGAGCCTATGATCATATAGGCAGATGTAAAATGCTCTGATTAATATCCACACATACAAACTTGGCTGTAGTGAGAATAGTACCACAACCTGGTTATATCTGCAGAACACTGCAAAGCACACACACACACACACACACACACACACACACACACACACACACACACACACACACACACACACACACACACACACACACACACACACACACACACACACACACACACACACCAGCTTGGCTACAATGAGATTAGAATCCCAACCAATCTAGTCTTACACAAGACAGATCACAGTACTTAACGCATGTGCCATGGTTTAAGTCAAACAGTACAATGCCTTTAGGTAGTCTTATGGTAGATGATATTAGCAGGAATGGTGAGGGACAAGAGTTTAAAGGCCTGCATCACCTGCTAGACCCAAAAACAATGCAAAACCTGTTTGTTTGTAAGTCAGTCTGAGATTCATATTTGTTTTGAGGAAGTTGCACATACCAACCCAAACGCAGCAAGTGGGCGGGAGTCAGATTAGAACCCCTACCTATCTAGTCTTGCATATTACAGATTACAGTACTTATCTCGTGCACCACAGCATAAGTCTGACATTAGTATGGATTTAGGTAGTCTTATTGTAGATGACATAAGCAGGCCTTGTGGAAGATGAGAGTTTGCATCAACTGCATGCTCCAAAAAGTGCAAACCAATGCCAGCTTTGAAGTCAGTGTGGTATGCTCACTTGCTCTTTGGGACACGCACACACACACACACACACACACACACACACACACACACACACACACACACACACACACACACACACACACACACACACACACACACACACACACACACACCACTGGAGTGACAGTAGAATCTCTAACTATCTAGTCTTACAAATTACATATTGCAGGACTTATCACACACACTATAGCTTAACTCTGATGTTAAGATGGCTTTATGTAGTCTTGTGGTAGATGACATCAGCAGGCCATGTGGAGGATGAGAGTTTGGAGGTCTGCATCAACTGCATGAGCCAAAAAGTGCAAAGTAATGCCAGCTTTGAAGTGAGTGTGGTATACACACTTGCTCTTTGGGGAGGGTATATACAGACACACACACAGCAAGTGGGCCTGAGTGAGATTAGAGCCCCTACCTATCTAGTTTTACACACTACAGACCACAGTACTTATTGCACTCACCACAGCATAAATCTGACATCAATATGGTTTTAGGTAGTCTTATGGCAGATGACATCAGTAGGCCATGTGGAGGATGAGAGTTTGGAGGCCTGTATCAACTGCATCAGCCAACAAGTGCAAAGTAATGCCAGCTTTGATGTCAGTGTGGTATTCACACTTGTTCTTTGAGGGATATACATGAACACACACAGCAAGTGGGCCAGAATAACATTAAAACCCCTACCTATCTAAGCTTACACACTACAGATCACAGTACTTATTGCACAGGCCACAGCTTAAGTCTGACATTTACATGGCTTTAGGTAGTCTTATGGTAGATTACATCAACAGACCTTGTGTAGGATAAGAGCTTGGAGGCCTGCATCAACTGCATTGGCCAAAAAGTGCAAAGCAATGCCAGCTTTGAAGCCAGTGTGGTATGTACACTTACTCTTTGGGGAAAAATACACACATACACACACACACACACACACACACACACACACACACACACACACACACACACACACACACACACACACACACCAAGTGTGCTCGAGTGAGATTGGAACCCCTACCTATCTAGTGTTATACACTTCACATCACAGTACTTGGTGCACACCCCACAGCTCAAGTCGGCTTTGTAAATGACTGCAGGTGAAGTAATCCTAGAGAACATAAACAAGCCGTGTGCTGAACAGCTTATGAGGCCTTCAGAATCACATTGCTTCCTACTGTCATCTGTAGTTACTTGCCTAGCAGTCAGAAAACTGTTGTCTAGCCTTGCTATGTGACACCTGTATTGGGCATATGTGTTTGCATTTGATGGGCAAGCCTGTGGCAAAGCTAAATTAGCCCCGTTAGTGAGTGTGCACACAACATAACACAGTACACACCTTGTTCAGTTATTGATGCATGTGTGATGAAATCCAGTAGTGAAGGTGGGTGTTGTTGCTGCCATAGATACAAAAATATGGCTTGACAATGTATGTACATATTCAT
Organism: Protopterus annectens; assembly: GCF_019279795.1. Lineage (NCBI taxonomy): Eukaryota > Metazoa > Chordata > Ceratodontiformes > Protopteridae > Protopterus > Protopterus annectens. The sequence continues at coordinate 54,201,278 of NC_056725.1, forward strand.
ATATGATGCCATACATTTTCAAGGTTTCCACATGCTGTAATAGGGAGATATATTATGACTCACCACTGTCCAGATGTTTGCAGTAAGTACATAGGTTTGACTCATACTTATGTGCATTTAATACAAAACTGTGGTTTGCTGTCAAATGTGGTATCATTTACACATGACATGAGAGAAGACTGACAGAACTCTGAACTTCAGATATCCCACTAATCCTCTTAATTGCAACACATTATTCTATGCAATTCCACATATTTGTAAGTGCTTTATATAATGTTGAGACCTTCCTTTTGGTCTTTCATCCAACATTATAAGTGTTGTAGTGCAGCTTTATTCTCCATGATCTGGGTAAGTAGGGCAATACAGACATACACACATGCACAAATATATATATCTATATATATGTATACATATATATGTATATAAATATAATAATATACACACACACACACACACACACACACACACACACACACACACACACACACACACACACACACACACACACACACACACACACACACACACACACACACACACACACACACACACACATGCACACACACATATATAAAAAACATAATTTGTAAACAAAACTGCGCAAGGAACAATGGATTTGCGCTTTGCTTAACTAAGTGTATGGGCATGTGCAGTGGCATTTTTGGCTTGTTTGTGTGCTGCTAAACAGTGAACAAATAGGAGGTGCACTGTTTACATCAGAGACTTAATGTTCCATAAACTAACTCCAATCTACAGTAAGCTGGACTCCAGGCTGGGAATATGATTTCATTAGAAACACTCAGAGCTGTATCCACCTATATACTCAGGTCCATAAATGAATCTACAGTTTCAATAACTGTGTGCTATATGTAATATTCACCTTTCTATTTATGTATTCCGAATATCACATGCTTCATTTGTGATGTATTTATCAGCATATTATACTCCTGTGACAAAAATGGGCAATTTAGCTAAGTTATTTAGCAGACATGCCCCATCTGTAACACATGTAATCAATATGCCCAATTTCAAGTCATCTGCATACAGACTGTAGAACAACTCAAATGAAATGGATAGGTATACAGAGAAATCTGAACAAGTTTGGACCTAGGACAGAGCCCTGTGGGACACCCTGACTGTAACTGATAATTCCACTTATCCAATTGCTGTATGATACTTGCCATGTCCTATATGTCAGCCATGCAGCGCTCCATCTTATCAGTAGTGCATCAGTACTTAGTGGTTCTTGTTCATTGATCAGTGTTTGTGTATGGCCCTGTCAAATCTCTATAAATTACATCACAGCACAATTTTTCATTCATAGCTGTTATTATATTGTCATAGTACATCATGTTACAGGTGGAACTTAGATCTATTTTTAACATATCCAAAAACAAAAAAATTAAAACTGTCCACCACGGCAAATGAACTTAAACACTTTAATAAAATAATAAAAGCATAAGCACTTTTGAGTCATACCTCTTCTTCAGATCCCCGGATTGAACACTATGTTGCTCTTGAAACCAGTCATGAAGGGGCATAGACCCAGGAGATGACTGTGATTGGTCTAATGTGTATTTTTTCAATGGAAAGGGGGTGTGTGTTAAGAGGGAGTTTTTATCAGCTTATGATTTTATTGGATGGTTCAATGTTCAAAAATGATGTGTGGATAAACTGGTTTTATGGATATGAAGAAGAGTTATGATTTGAAAGTGCTTATCCTTTTATTATTTTATTAATGTGCTTTAAGTGCATTTGCCATGGTGGACCGTTTGGGTCTTTTTGGTTTTGAATTACTTGTACTCTACCTCATTAGTTCTTTGGTTCTCCTGGCTCTGGTTGTACTCATTTTATTTTCAACATTTGCATTCTGATATATGGTTTCAAGTCCCAACCTTTAGAATTTTGATACTGACTAATCCAATATTACCTAACACTTTTTAAATAGGTCTTGGATATGTGGCACAGATGTACATGTGTAATTGGTTAATACTAGTATAGCACACACAGAGTCACAGTCTGTACTACTTATTAACATGCCAAATATCTGGAGCTCTCGATAGTAGAGCCCTGAACACCATTACAAAAGCTAACTGCCATAGTCCTTTGAGCCACAGAGGCCTCTTGACAGACATAGAATTATTCATCACAGCATCACCTACATAAATATGTACTTTGCTATTCTCAGTTAACTAACACATAATATGTAAGTTCATATTGTACATTAGTGTTCTGATGACATGTGGCATACTACCTGTGTGAAATGCTCATGTAGCATAGATAATTTATTGTTATGGAAATTACAAGGGGGACACTGTTGTTTTGAGGGTTGCGGGAACAAAAGTCCATGTTCTGCTAGGACACATACTAGCTTATCATTTAACCTCACTTTCTAGAATGTCCCTTGAATGAAGTACCAGTAATCTGTTGCAGTAGGACTGCATGAATATTCCATGGATGAGGCCTACTGAATACAAATATTGACATGTCAGTGGAATAGGTGTCTGTAGTTCCATTTGGATGTAATTTCTGCCCAAATAGCCCAGTATAGTTGCTGGCATAATTTACCCAGTCTATAGTTGCAATGACATAACAAAACAATGCACTATACTACTGCATAGGTTATGGACTTACCTTGCAAGTGCAGCAGTTGACATAACTGTAGTTCAGGGCTGACTCTGTTTAATGTGAGCAGTACACAGCCAATACATGGATAGGTAGAGGATGTGTAATTTGGCTGGCATCAATTTTCATATCTGTATGTGAGTAGGAGTAATGTGTTAGTCCTTAAGTCCCTAGGCTGTCAGTGAATGTGCTATGTATGTTTCTTAACCAAAGCCAGGGCATACTGAGCATGTCTACATCTGCCTACAGGGACATCATCAGAGGGTTCCTCCTCTGAGTCTTCCTGTGACTGTGGCTGTGGTGACCTAGGCACTGGTGGGGGGCTGTGTATCTCTTCCCTTTGCTGATCCTGCTGCAGCTATTTCCACAGGATCAGATTATGTACCATAGCACATACTGTGAATATCTGTGCACATGTGGCTGGAGTATACTGCAGGGCTTCACCAGCTATATTGAGGCACCAGTACTGTGACTTCAGAAACCCAAACACATGCTCTATGATGTTTCTAGTTTGTGCATGTGCCTCATTATAGTGTTCTTCCATGGGTGTGTGTGCATTTCTGATGGGTGTCATCATCCACAGTTCTAAAGCATAACCAGCATCCCCCAGTAAATGGCCCTGTGGGATGTTACGCATAGCAAACATCTGGCCTAGGCCTATTGTCAAAAGAACCAGCAGCACTGACTTAAGCATCTAGCATATACAGATGCAGAAAAGCTGCAGCAGCCCCTAGCATTATTTCAGTTAAATTTCCAAGTCTCTACTCCAATGGTTCAGAGTACTGAAGGGAAAATCAGAATGTAGTGTATATGCATACGTTATACAGTTCTGCTCTAGGTCCACCATGTGGGATTGGCTAATTATGATGCAGTTGTATTTGGTATTTGACATGATTTAAAGGGCCTACTTTATTGTGCGATGTGGCACATATAGCTTATACAACAGTGTATATATATATATATATATATATATATATATATATATATATTATTAATAAAATATATCTGGTTTTCCTTGACCAATGCCTATGTCATCACTGTGATGTGGGTAATCTTCTAAAGTGAACATGCTAAGCTATGCATTGTGCTGTGCAAACTTGCATGCTGAGCACTACAAATCTTAAAAGTAACACAGTGGGAATATCAAAACCCTGTAGGAACCTATACAGATGGGATATGCAGACACTGTTGCTCCTTTCAGCAATTAAACAAAGGAACCTCATTTGCATACATATTCATGCTGACAGCCTGGAAACTACACAGTTCTTAGCCATGTAAGTTGTGTAGCAGCACAAATGCACCATTGTACAGACCCAATGCTGGGTCCTACAATACATTTGTGTAAACTACATTATAGATGTTATTTAAAATATTTTTGTTTCTGTTACGCATGTTTGCCCAATGGGGCACATAGCACAAACATGAAAATTATGAAAAAAATTATTATTAAGTTTATAAATCCCTTCATTTTACAAACAACTACAATGTATGTTTTGCACATGTATGTATGATATCTACTATTTTCAGGAGGAGTCATGTCTATATTTGTGCACTTTTACATCCTCTTTTGCCTGCATGGACTCCTGTACAAGGAAAATTTCTCTGTACACTAAGAACACGTATACGGAGTCTACATGGATGCCTTTCATCTTGTTGGATCACTCCTCTTGCCTCATTTGCACAAAATTCACCTGCTAAGTAGAAATTTGAATTACACAGACATTTCCCTGTTTGCACATGCTTACACATAGCTAAGCGATGTTTACTGAATCAAAAAATGTTCATGCTTGTGTAGGCATTCTGCAGTGATGCGTACATGAAAACAATACGTAGGCTTTACTGAATATGTTTACATTGTCTAGAAGAATAAACTACTGAATGTTTGTTTTTGAAATGTAAAAGAGTAAAAAAGCTATGGGGAAAACTATGTAGATAAGATTTTTTCAAAGATGTAAAAGAAGTGGATACAATAAATGTGGACAGGATATGATTAAAGATGGATATTATAAGAATAGAACTAAAGAAAATGTTAAAACAATCGATAAAAAGTATTTTATGTCATATCGGTTATATGGAATGAAAGCATAAATATAATTATGTTTAATGGTAAATGGATTTTAGCAACAATATTAAGTAAAATCAGATGGTGGTCATGGAAATAGGGGCAGGGGTCTAATAGGGATGAAAATTTAGTATTATTGCAAGGAAAATTATGAATATGTGTAAATATATTTGCATATCTTTATATTTGTACATTTGTAAATATTTGTAAATAAGTAAATATGTTGCAAATAATAGTTCTTTTCTGTATATAAATAAATAACCCCTACACTTTCTGTCAATTGCTGTGGAATCTTTAACATCCACTTTTGCTACTACCAACTCAGGCAAATGTAGCCTTGTTTTAATATCTCATCTGAAGGATGCCAGACCTCTATTATGATGCACTACAGTGTCAGTGCTTGAAAATTATTCCAAGTACCTGGTGTGGAAATCGAACCAGCAGCCTTCTGCACCAGAGGCAAGTGCACTACCTGTTGAGCTGCTGAGACTAAAAATAAACAAGTTAGTTTTCCAGCCCCCCAAGGGAAAGCAACACTGATAAAGACAAAATCTGTACTAAACAAATGCAGTAACATGAATCACCTGGTACTGCATTCCTGGTTTGGTGAAATAACACCAACATAAATAATTTAGATGTGAATGTTTTAGTGCAGCATCATACCTCTCAACCTATTTGACCAATAATTCAGGACAAAGTAAAAAATAATTAGGTAGGGGGAATTACTCAGGAACAATTTTTAAATATTAGTCTAATTCACTTAAGTTAATAGCACAGCATGTTTGCATTAATATGCATTTTTGAACAATAAGTATAAAGCTCTAATGACTGGCATTACTGGTGGACTGTAAACATGAGTGATTTACCAGAAAATCAAAACTTTTATGTGGGGCAGGACAAACATTTGAAGTAAAATTATAAACATTCTTCAAAAACAAGAAAATCTGAAAGGTATGGGTAGCACTCAAAATTGAATGTCTGCTCACAATAACGCATTCCCGGACTTGAGTAACTTTTTGAATGTGCAGGGTTTTAATTGATGCAGTTATGATTTTCTGAATGTTATTATAACTGTCTATGAACAAGTCTCAGCAGAAGATTTTAAAAATTTGTAATTCTAATGACTGAGATAATTAAAACTTCATATCATTAAATTCTTAGGCTGAAGCTTCTTCAGTTCCAGACAGATTAATATGGGTTGGCATTACCATAACATTCATAGCACCAAACTAAAATGCAAATTGCAGCCATAATCTATTTTCCATCTTCAAAATATCAGACCATTGTTAAAATGTTAATTTATAGTAGTTTACCACATTTCCAGCTCTTCAATCATTAGAGGCTCTCAGGAGAAACAATTCAAGTCAAGCAACCCTCCCACCAAAATAAATAAATACAGTCAATAACGATCAGCATCAAGCAATACAGGCAAGATTAGGCTTGCAACATCAATAACAGAGTACCACCCTTAATACTAACAAGCAAAAGAATTAAATAAGCTAGAGCCATAGTCCATCTTCCCTCTTCAAAATGAGGATTACTTTACTATCTTGTACAATGTGGGCACACACACACACACACACACACACACACACACACGCACACACACGCACACACACACACACACACACACACACACACACACACACACACACACACCAATTACATCCACTTGTATGACTTCATACCTTGGATATTTGTTTGAGATCATATGAATGAATAAATTCATAAATAATAACCCAACAATGTATCTCAGCTCGCTGATGTCAAAACCACAGAGTGCAACTCTCCTCTGCCCTCTCAAATTTTTTAGCTCAATAATCAGAAAGAATGAACAAAATCATGAACAGCTTTTAAATATTTCTGTTGTAATTTGAAAGTTGGTAAAATACGAAGCATTTTCTGAATGATACAAAATCTGACACTCGCATGCCTGCCATTACTGAATGATTGCAATCCACAACAAATGGACATAAAGCCACAAATTTTACATGGAACAGACCAAAGTACCTAACAGTTTGTTTGTTCAAGAATTTTGGATAAAGCCAAAAATAAGCTATAGCAGTGTTAGTGGCATAACATTTAACATACTCTCCTCTGGTGCAGAAGGTTGTGGTTTCCATTCCCATACTAGCTAGATTGATTGCTGGCACTGCAGTTCAGTATAAGGGGATGCTACACTCCTGAGTGTCACACTTCGAATGAAATATTAAACTGAGGTACCATAAGCTTGAGTCAATGGTAGCTCAGGTGGATGTAAAAGATCCCATGGCACCTGTTGAAAAGAGTAGTGGAAGGTTCCAAATGCCCTGGCTGAATTTTCCCTAGTAGTATAAATACCACCTTGAGTCTTCCCTGAAAAGCATGTATTAGCCTAGTGGGACTAACCTGATCAGCAAAAAATAACTAACTAAATAAATAAATAAATTGGGGGGGGGGCAAAAATGAACACATTTTAAATATAACTTTATACATGTATTAATCTGATAAACTAAATGGGCAAATTGTCCTTTATCAGGGGTGACCCAGAAGCACTGTCTGGTTGATTAACTTGTCAAAGTCACAAAGTAGAGAAATGAATGTGAAACAGTTCAAAAACTGTACCTTTGAATACAGGAAGCACTTCATTAACATAAGTCCTAGACAAATCCAAATCACTTAATATGTTAACCAAACAATAATCATTGCATGGACATGTATTCACTGAACAATAAACACTACGAAAGTAATAATCCTCAGTGATTTACAGAAAAAAAATGAGGGACAGGGCATAAATATGATGCTAAACTAGTGATGTTCTACAAAAGCAGGGATAGATAAAATGCAAATTGCTCTTATTCACTTAGAAAGTTAACAGAGCAGCAGGATTGGCATCAAAATGCATTTCTTTGAACTTCTGAACATCAAAAACTATCGAACTGTAATACTTGAATTGCTGGCTAACTACAAACCTTACTGATTTATCAGAAAATCAAGACATAAGTGAAGATCTTGCAGTTAGTCTAGAGGATTAAGTCTCCCTCTCTCTCTCTCTCTTACTTAGTGAGTTGTTTTCTGTACACAAGGCTACAAGGTTTGATTTTTACCTCCATTTGCTTACTATGTGACTTTGAGTAAGTCACTTAATCAGACAGTGGTCCTGGGTGGCCTCACTACTTGATTCAAAAGACAGAAAAACAAAAAGACAGGACATATATATTAGGCAAAATACTTGTGCAGTTTTTGAGCAATAAAAGCAGAGGTGAATCATGGTCAAATGGGTCCCTGTGCAGAGTAATGGACAAGAACCTCCACGTACCATAGCCATAGCAATATCCCATTACATGTCTCTCTCTCCCTAGTTACCATAAAATACCATTGAAGCCTGTCAGTGTACATACTATTTTCGTCTTTACTTTAACAATGATCACACAGATTTGGATTTAGTGTGAAACATTTAATAAAAGTTTTACACCAAAAACATTGGCAGCCATTTGATGAACCAACAAAAAAAATGTTCTCACACTGACAGACAGCATGAGCAACAATGAGCTTCTCTTTCTTCAAAGCTCACATTTATTGAAAATGTACCTGGCAATCCATTAAACTAAAACTGATGTGCAGGGATTTATAGTCAAATAGCATAAATTGAAGCACAAATTAGTGGCCATCTGAAGGGTGCAGGAATTTAAAAGACAGATGTATAATTAATCTGCTAACATCCTGGGCAGCCTACTAGACACAAGTGTCTTTTGAGGAGCAGCCCAGGAGCACTATATGGTGAAATGATGTGGTTAGACTCTCTAGACAAACAATGGCTAAGGAAATTAAAGGCTACACTACAGAAATCAGCTCATTAGCAGGCAATAACCTCAACTCATCTGCACTAAGGACAAAACTGTTGGCTGCCCACCACAGTACATTTCACACCTTTGTGCTTGCAAAAAGAACAAGTTAAATTATAAATGCAGTCATAGTTAATGTTTTAACATTGAACTCAGAGTTCATGCTGTGCAGCTTATTCAGACAAATAAGCACACTGTCAACAATCAAAAAAATAAATAAATAATAAGGAAAACAAGGACTGTACCCAAAGAACATGGCTCATATGATGAAGACCCTATTTACTACAAATGATTCCTTCCTTCCTTCCTTTGCATCGTAAGTACTCTCAGATGTAGGTTGCACACACACACACACACACACACACACACACACACACACACACACACACACACACACACACACACACACACACACACACACACACACACACACACACACACATATGCACGCATGCACGGGCACACACACACACACACACACACACACACACACACACACACACACACACACACACACACACACATCAACAGAGATATAGTAAACCTTCAGACTCTGGAACCAACCCAGTTTAGTTTCGTCAAGGACAGAACATGCGTACTCAACCTAGTGGACTTCTTTGAGAAGGTCAGCAAAGCAATGGATGAGGGCAAAATCATTTACACTGCATACCTTAACCTGGCCAAGGCATTTGACACAATACCCACTCGGTCATTGTTGACAAACTTAAGAGGTCAGGTACAAACCCGTATGTCACCCAGTTGATAGCCATATGGTTCACAGACAGGACCCAGGAAGCTAGAATTGAGGAGTTCACCTCTACAATGAGGCCAGCCACAAGTGGAGTCCCTCAGGGATCAGTCCTTGGACCACTCCTTTTTGGTATTTACTTCTCAAATGTCAAGGCCAATGTCAGTAGTCTCTGGCTGACTAAATTTGCAGATGATTGCCAATTAGGAGCTGTCATTAAATCTCACACAGATGCAAATGTTCTTCAGAAGGGGCTGACACAGACAAAAAACTGGAGTCAGAGCCATGGACTAAAACTAAATGCCAAGAAATGCATAACAGTATCCTTTGGGAAGTCATCCATCCATGGTAACTGTCACATTGACAACACACCCCTTAGAGCTGACCCAGTAGTCAGCAACTTAGGGACACACATAGTAATCTAGCCTTTGACCGTCATGTGTCTACAGTGGTGAGGAAATCATTCTATGTTGCACAACTTATAAACAAAGGTATCGCATCTAAGTCCAAGGATGTCATAGTTCCACTGTATTTGGCATTCATCAGACCTATCATTGAGTACAATGCCCCCTTTGATATGTACCTAACTAGGCATATCCAACAATTGGAATATCCACAGAGGTTCCTTGTATCCAAGTGACGCCTCCAGGTGCATCTGCAGTTAACTCCTACTGACGCCTCTACGCAACAAATATTGCTTGTTCATATTTGCATCAATAATTCCAAAACCATGCTATGTACAAAGTTTTAAAAGATTTCATCTTAAAGCTTACACATTGGCAAACTTAACTAAATTAACACTTGATGATTGTCTAGTGCAGGCAAATAAATATTAACTGTTGTTTTTATGATATTAATTTTATATAGATATGATTTTCAAATGTTTCTAAATATCTCAACCAAGTAACAAAGGCAGAACTCCTTAGCCTCATATGAAAGCTCTTATCTAGATGAATAAAATGTTGCAGACAGTATGTGTGTAACTTGCATGGTTGTTGAGATATTGTAAGTTGTTTACAAAACATTACAAATGTAAAAGTTACTCTGCTTACTGTGATTTATAAAATGTCAGTTTAAGACCTAGAACCTAATGAATACTACCACTATAACAATAGTTTGTTCTGAAGGGTTTTCCATTAATACTTTTTTCATAACCCCAATGGTTCCAGAGATATGAACATTTGTTTGAGATATGAGGACATAATTTAGTTCTGTGGAAAGGCTTAGGCTCCGCTCATTGAAAGTTACACTGCAAAGTTTCTGAGCTCCATAGTACTAAATAAGTTAAAAGAATACAGGGCGTAAGTAAAATGTCCTTTGCAGTCCTCCTCAAGGCCCTATCCCTGTATTATGTCTCCTACAGGCTTTTGAGGGGAGATCTATGCCTGGCATACAGGTCATTGTCAGACCCCACTCTGATGGACCTCCTGCATATCCACAAAACAAACAGCACCAGAATTACTCATTCTAAAGACTTAACCCTTGCCTGTGATATAAACAGGTCCTGATGGAGAGATAGGTATGTATGCCAGAGACTACCCCATCTATGGAACAGGCTCCCCATCCATGTGAAGCAGAGTTCCTCCCTAACCCAATTCAAGTGCAACTTGGACAAATGGATGGGAAACCAGAAATTCATCCCTAGTTTGGCACCTATGTATCTAATGGACACAGGTAACCTGTAAATGGTTCATTTCCCAGGCCCATGCTTACACTTATCAAGGGTATCAGAACTTGTCAGAGATTTCGGATGCATGGCTAGGCTTAAAAAGGCTCTTATGGTCATCAGCCTAGTAAACACCTATGAAATCAAGTAACCTTTGGGCAAGTGGGTTTGAGCATGCCTACTCCTCCCTCGGTGGGTAGTTAAAGTCACCCAAAACATGGTGTCCAGATGTATGTTGATAGACCCATGTAGATCCAAATAAGCAGAGTGGCTGTCCTGATTCATGGTGGAGATCCTGTAGCTGGCAGTGACATGAATAGGTGCCCCACAAACAGTCAATAGCACCTGAAGTGTGTCCAAGGAATCATACTGTGTAATCAATGTGGGTGTGTATGTATCTTTAATAAATATTTATATATTGCCAACATTAGTTTGCATGCCTTCAGTTTGAGGTCTGTGTGTGCGTGGAAGGAGGTGTAGCCTGGTATGGCTGTGGTGCTCTCCACAGCCTTGAACCAGGTGATTGTGACTGCACAAAGATCTGTGTATTCCAAGATGAGGACAGCTTCCAGTGAGTGCAGTTTCCTATTGAATGTCCTAGCATTTAGCAGCATAACCTTGAGGCTGTTTGTACATGGGGTTTTAAAATTGGTTGTCCTTCAGACACCCCATAAAAAGGGCACTATGGGGGTGGCAAGAGCCTTGGCCAGTATCCAAAATCAGAAGGATGACAGATGAAGTCCATCTGTGGCAAAGCATCAAGGTCTGTTGAGCATGTCATCCCAGGCTAAAAGATGGATCCCTTTAGATTGACACCAAACGCTAAGCTTATTATTGAAGTCAGTCATCTTCTATTTGTATTGAGGCATCATCCTAGTTGAAGGTAAAATGCAGCTGATGGGAAAGGGCATACCTGCCTGAGACACATAGTGCAAGAGCTCAGTCATGTCTGTCGTCACACAGTCTGGAGAGGTACGGGTCAAGTCTTACACAACAACAGGAACTATGATGTAGTCATAACTGTACCTGTTGTTGACAGATTTGACTGTATGTGAGATATGCCGTATCCTGGCACCTCACTGACACAACATACATGCTGACCGTGACACTTATCTTATCTAGCCTGGTGAGAGGATATCAATGTGACTCATTATGTAATCATGTATGACTAGTATGTTTGAATTTGTGATCTGTGGTAAGGGTTTGACCAGTGAGACAGTGTTGCATTAGCTATTATGTGTACCATGTTCTGCAGAGGTAGTATTATGTGTAGCGTGCTTGCGTTTCTGTTTGTGAGGTGTCTGGTGATTTGGTATGTTTATGGTATGGACCTCCGCATATGTAGATATATGTGATGTGGGTTTGGGTGGAGTAGGAGATGAGGTAGGCATGTTGGAACCCCAGTCATTGTCATATGTACTGTCAGGTGTGTGAGAGAGCATGGATTCAAGGTTTTTAATGTAGATGCATTTCACATACTTTGTGTTTGGGTGGAATAGGAGTATAGGTTTGGGGACGCTGTCCACATATCTGCAACTATCAGAGATAATGCCATTAGCAACAGATTATTGCTTGTGTAAACATCACAACAGGCCATGGTTATGCAGTGTCCTAACAGATGCTTACATGTAACATGTTATTACATTTATGGTGTCATACTAAGGGAAAACAGTACCTGACAGTGCAGGATGGCATGGTAGATTGAGTACACTGCTTTGCCAGGCTTGTAGCACTTGAATGAACCACAATCCTTTTATTAGGCATGGTCAGAAAAGCAAACTTACAAATATGACAATGTACAACTCCAGCAAAGTAAGGGTTATGCTGCTACACCCTTGGGGTTCACAACCTCAAACACACTCTTTGTAGGCACTCTTTGCAGTGAAGATGTGCATGTCAGTGCATGCATAGAAAAATTGTCCAGCTTTGCTGCCATTACTTTAGCCTTGCAAGGCTACAATGTCTTTCAAACAACCAGACAGCAAATGTATGTTGTGTGAAATGATGTGGGCACACAGTTTAGTGTTCTGGGAATATAAGTGCACAGTATGACACAGCTAGGACATGTGGGAGGGACATAGACATTGGCCAAAGGTGGCCACCCATCTGCAGTAGGCCTCACATCCATGTCACACAGATTATCACCATTATACTGGTTTTCTGTTGAAGGCCAGGCTGCATGAATTGCTTTGAAACTGTCACCTAACATGGATCACTGCCACTGTGGAGCTTGATGGAGCAACCTCGGACATCTATGTCACCTGAGACTTAACCTTATGTTGAGATGCAGCAGCTATGCTCCTAATCACCATGAGATCGGTACCTTAGTCAAATGCTAAAAGCCTCAGAACCCAAGGCGTAATACATGCAAACATCAAATGATTGGTCTGGTTGCTAATTAAGGCATCTACCTGGAAAAGGCTACAGCAAGCCTACAGAGCCTTGCATCATGTTTGACAAGCATGTGGATCAACAAACAGGCTGTGGCCCACTTCATTTATTGAGCTTGGTGCTAATGTTTTGCTTCTGGTGAGAGACAAAGCATAGGAGCTTTGTGGTCCACCACAGTGAGGCTGTGTTGAGACCGGCAGTAATAGTAGCCAGGCAGCAATAATTCAGGTAACTCCCCTCTTCTCAGCATTCTTTATAAGGTAAATGTTCTTTCCCTTTTTTTAATTTCTCCAAATTTTTTGGGTTTCTAATACCATGACAGGAATTGACCCCATTCCTAATTCAAAGTACAATTAATGTTCATGAAATTAGTATTGTTTCACTCTTTAATGTCAGCCAAAAGTGTTCTTCGCAGCACCCGCAATGTACCCAGCAATGACTCCCTCTGCAATTTGCATGGAGTTACATGTATTGGTAGCATATTTAAATAGGATTGTAGACTCTTTTTTTATAAGACCCATTGCTCCAACTACTATTGGTACTATTTGGGTATCTTTCTTCCACATTGCTCTCGTTTCTACTTGCAAATCCTGATATTTTATGACTTTGTGTGTCTCTCTCTCTGTACGCAGGACAATGATCAATGCTACTTTTGTCTTATTTTCCTGGACCACTATATCTGGAGGGAAGAACACTCTACCTGGAAAGAATCACGCTTTTTAGAGGCTCAGGAAGTAGTCCTCAAAAGGACTTTTCAGTAGATGATTCGTATTGTAGCTGTCCTGGGGTGTCCTTATAGTTGTAGCCCTGAGGAGGGCTGTTGTAGTCCTGATGTGGACTTTTATAGCCCCGAGGAGGGCTGTTGTAGTCCTGATGAGGGCTGCTGTAGTCCTGAAGAGGACTGTTGAAGTCCTGATAAGGACTGTTGTAGTCCCGAGGAGGACTGTTGAAGCCCTGAAGAGGGCTGCTGTTGTGTTGGTTAGAGCTGAAGTGGCCCTTACAAGGGCAGCCCTAGGTACCCTATCAGATCAGATCTCAGTAGGTGCACCCTTATGTAAGGTTTGGCTCCTGCAGATGTTGTCTGTGGGTTCTTAGAAGAACCTTTGTGGTCTGTGTGGCCTTACAGAGGAACCTGGAGGGTATCCTAGTAAGCCAGACCTATTGAAGTCACCCTTTGACCAGCCTTACAGAGGAACCTGGAGGGTATCCTAGTAAGCCAGACCTATTACAGTCACCCTTAGACTGGGTTGGGTTTCCATGGGTTCTTATAAGAACCTTTGTGGTCCCTTGCAGGGCCTGAGCTTTCTTAGTCCTGTTATTCCTTGCCCGAGATGGTGGGCAGTCAGCATGCAAGGCATTCGTTTGTTCTAAAAGAAGACACCTTATCTGGTTTTCTAGCATCTATCTTTTGAAGTGTTGGTAGTGGGTGATCCCATGTGATGTAGACTTCATTTTCTATGATGCTTTGTGGCTCATATTTCCAGTGTTTTTCAGCCACTTCAATACCATAATGTTTGCACAATCCCCAGTGCAACAATCTCGCCACATTATTATGCCTTTCAGTATACAGTCCTTCTGCCATCAGTATGTTGCAACCGGCAATGAGGTGTGCAACTGTTTCCAATTCTGTTTTACAAAATAAGAGGTTATGTACTCACCATAACGTTTCATGTTTGATGCCCATCTCACCTATATTCTTGCTGGTTGGAATTCAGAACTGAGCATCGGTTCCGACTCAGCAGAATACAAAAGCTCGACAGCTTCTACTGGCTCGAAGCTAACCCCTATCCTATAATGCATCTGGTAAAATCCCCAGATCTTGTGTGCAAGCAAAACACTAACTTAGTATACACACATACTAAAACATAGCAATTATCTAAAAAGAAGTATTAAAGACTCCAAACCATCATAAATATACACATAACAATAAGATTATCCACCTGTTCCTCCAGGAACGAGGGAGGGGGAAGGTGGGTGGGACAGAAGAATATAGGTGAGATGGACAACAAGCATGGAACATTATGGTGAGTACGTAACTTGTTAATGTTATGTTGTCCCATCGCACCATAATTCTTGCTGGTTCCCTAGCAACTTTACCCTAGGGTGGCTCAAGAGAAAAGACTCCTTACTACAGTGGAACCAAAGGAAGACCTGTTCCAGGAGTCCAGATCTACTTTGTAATAAGTAATAAAGGTATGAGGTCTCACCCATGTGAGAACTGCACAAATAGTATCCATGGGCAGCCTAGCCTGAAAAGCAGAGGATGTTGAAACTGCTCTCATGGAATGACCTTTTACTTTGCCTGATAATTGTCTGTTATTCTTAGTGTATGAAAAGAAAATGCAATCTGTAAGCCATTTAGACAGTCACTTTCAAGACTGGTAATCCTCTTCTTTTTCCGAAAAGTACACAAAAACCTGATCTGACTTTCTGAAATCGTTGGTCTTATGCAAATAGAAGTGGAGCTGTCTGTGAACATCTAATTGATGCAATGTATACTCTGCCTTGTCGGTATAATTTGGAAAGAACACAGGCAAATCTATTGATTGATTTAGATTGTTCTCTGAACAAACTTTGGGTAGAAACAAGGGATTAGTTCTTAATGATAAGCTATCTTTGTGAAAAAATATATAAGGCGGGCGTATAGAGAGAGCTTGAAGTTCTAACACCCATATGACATAAGTAATAGCTACCAAGAAAAGAGTTTTCCAAGATAAAAACTTCATATCACAAGATACTGTGGGTTCAAAGGGTGACAAAACCAATGCAGATAGCACATAATTAAGGTCCCAAGGAGTTTGAGGTTCTCTGATCGGGGGTCTGAGTAAGAACATACCTTTCAGAAAGGCCTTACATAATCTGTGAGACATTATAGGCATTCCAATCTCACCAGTATGAAAATTAGAGATAGCTGCTAGCTGAACTCTGATAGTAGCTGGTGCCGCTCCTTCGTCAAAAAGCTTGGCGAGAAATTCTAGAACTGCGGTAATAGGGGCCATAAAAGGTTCTACATTGTGTTTAACAGCCCAATAAGAAAATCTTTTCCATTTACTTGAATATAGTTTCCTCATAGATGGTTTGTGGGAAGAGACTAAAATATGTTTTACTGTAGGAAAAACTGTAACACCTGGCTAAGAGTGGAATTGGAGCAGCCATGCTGTCAACTTGAGGGTCTGGATGGCCGGATGGAACACTCCCGATAAGTGGGTCAAAAGGTCTGGAACTGGATCCAGAATCCACGGTTCCTCCATAAATGGGTCCAGAGAAAGGGGAACCAAACTTGTCGAGGCCAGTAAGGAGCAATGATAATCATATTGCTGTTCAACATGCTGGCTTTCTGAAGTACTTCGGGTATTAAGGGGAAAGGGGGAAAGGCATAGAGTAGTCCCAGGGGCCAATCATGGGCAAGTGCATCCCTTGGTGACTTCCCCGGAGGGGGAATGAGGGCAAAGAAGCTGCTGCATTTGGCATTCATGGAGGTGGTGAAAAGATCACAGCAAGGCTGGCCCCATCTCTGGAAGATCTCTTCTGCAACTTCTAGTTTAAGGGAACCAATCATGAGGCAACATAATCATGTTGGATTTCCCCAGCATATGCATTGCTATCAGAAAATGTTGAGAAGGGATCATCCATTGCCACACTCGTTGTGCCTCCCGACATAGGGGATATGACTTGGTTCCTCCTTGCTTGTTTATATACCATACCACTGACATGTTGTCTGTTTGAACTGCATCTGCTCCTATCAGAAGACAGTCTTGAAATGCCTGCAATGCATACAGCACCCCTCTCATCTCTAGAACATTGATATGCAAGTGGCTCTCATGTTCTTGCCATAAGTCTTGGACCGTCATTCCCACATAATGCCCCCCTCACCTGATCTGGTAAGCATCTCTGGTCAGTACTGCTGTAGGTTGTGGAAAAACAAAGGGGCAGCCTAGGTACAACTGTTCTGTCTGTAACCACCAGAGAAGATCTCTCTTGCATGACTCCGTAATGATTATCTGGTGTGATAGTCAGATCCTGCATGGACCACTTGGCAAAGAGTAACCATTGTAGAACCCGCATGTGTAGACGTGTTAGGGGAACTAAAAGAATTGCGGCCACCATGGTACCCAGAAACTGTAACACCACCCTGTCTTGAACCCTTCTTTTTGATATCAATATCTTGATTTGATGATGAAGGGACTGAATTCTCTCAGGGGTAAGTTTTGCCACCATCTGTTTTGAATCCAATTCGGCGCCTAATAAAGTAATATGCTGTGAAGGCAACAAGGCAGATATTTTTAAGTTTATTGTAATGCCTAGCCTGGCATAAAGAAGCATTGTTTCTTCCCTCACCTGTAGCAGTAGATGCATGGTGGTGGCAGTCAGGAGCCAGTTGTCTAGGTATGGAAACATCCGGAATCCCTGATGTCTCAAGTAAGCCGTGACCACTGCCAATGCATTTGGTGAACACTCTGGGGGCTATAGTGAGGCCAAAGGGCAGGGTTTGAAACTGGTAATGACTGGCTCCCAGCCAAAAGCATAAATATCTCCTGGACCACTTGTCCATTTTTATGTGGTAATATGCGTCCTGGTGATCTATCCAGCACATCCAATAGTCTTTCCCTATAAAGGGAAATATTGACTGCAGTGTCACCATCCGGAACTTTGATTTCTTTACAGATTTGTTTAGTTTGCTGAGATTCAGAATAGGTCTCCAGTCCCTTGTCTTTTTTGGAACTAAAAAGAACCTTGAGTAAGTTCCAGTTCCAATTTGGTCTGCAGGGACATCATGGATGACTATTTTTTTCTAGCAAGTTGAGAATCTCTTGTGTTGTGTAGTCCTTTTGACTGGGTGGAACATCTGGTATGGACTTGTTTATTGGAGGGGAAGTAGAAAAGGGTATGTGATATCCTCTGGATATGATTGTCTGTACCCATTTGTCTTGGGAAATCTTTAGCCATGTGTTTGGGTACAGTGACAAACATCCTCCGACTGCCTCCAGAGAAAAGCAGGCAGACTTCTGTTCATGAGTGCTGGAAGGGC
Source organism: Protopterus annectens (assembly GCF_019279795.1). NCBI lineage: Eukaryota > Metazoa > Chordata > Ceratodontiformes > Protopteridae > Protopterus > Protopterus annectens. Next base: position 54,219,623 of record NC_056725.1, read on the forward strand.
CTCCCAGAGAACATATCTCTGTTGCCCTGATTCTGCAGACCCCCTCTTCCATTAGCACCTCCCACTCTGCTCCTAGGGGAAGTGGCACCACTTGCGTCAGAGAAACCTTTTTGGGACTTGCAGAACCACATCTTCCCACCTTTCTGACCTTTGGGATAAGGTCTAGATGGGGTGGAAAAATGGACCCCCACGGCAGACAAGGTTCTCCCTTCCTGCTCACATCTGGTTAAAGTATCTTTCACCTTAGGTCCAAAAAGGGATGAACCATCAAAGGGGGCATTGGTGAAGGAAGACTTCGAGGGTTTGGCAAAATTGCAAAGATGCATACAGGAATGTCTCCTTAGGGAAATTCTTGAAGCTGCTGCTCTGCTTGCTCCATCTGCTGTGTATGAAATCAGTCTCATGGAGGAATTCACAATAGAGTTGAGGGTAGACAGCTGCAAAGAAACTTTGTCTGTGGTCCCCGAAGCTACAGTACCCTGAAAGATATCTCCTAGCTCTTTGAGGAGATCCCTTTGAAGCCTTGTAAAATGGGTCAGGTAATTCAGTGACCGCAGGGTAAAGGCCGTTGAACAAAAAGCACACTTTCCATATCTGTCCATAGTCCATGACTCTTTATTGGGAGGATGAACAGATGAGGAAGTCTCCGATAACTACTTCTTAGTGGCCACCGCCACCACCATTGCATCCACAGGGACTCCTTTGGTAAGAAACTTCTTTTCAGTAGGGGCTGTAATAAATTTGTTTGGCCTCCGCAGAACCAGTTCCACTGAATCTGGGGAAGTCCAGGCCTTGTGTGATATCATATTAAGTAACTGGTCATAGGGGGGAGTCACCCAGGAGGTGGAAGGGCAAGATCCAAAAGCCTCCAGGTACACCGATTCATCCTCTGAAGGGTTGGTGGGCTTCTAGCCACCCCTCTGTTTCAGGATCTCAAGGATGTCAGGAAAAAAGACATCCTCAGAGGGGGACCGTAGGGACCCTTCAGACTCATCCAGATCAGTGTCTGATGTAACTGACTCAGGGGAGTGTGTGTGCTTCCTCTTGCACAGTCTCTTCTGAGGGACGTCCTCAGAGGGATACTCTGGTGAAGTTTCGGAGATGATGCTGCCCACAGGGGCTTCCTGGGGCTCTGGATGTCTACACTGGGGAGGAATGGGCGACGAAGAGACAAACACAGGTGTCTGTGAGGAAAGAGAAGATGGCTCTGAGAGTGGAGCTGTCTGGGATGACAGCACTCTCGCCATCAGCTCAAACGTCTCCTCATCCACACCAAAGTGACCCTCTGCTATGAAGATATCGAGGATTGACTCCAAGGTGGAGCAGGTGGCTCTGAAGCCAATGTAGGAGCTGAGGTCAACCTCGCCAAGGCACCAAGGGGCACAGTCGGCTCAGACAACTGTTCGTGCCGACTCCCCTCCCCAGACCTGATGGGTGAGCATCAGCTACCCAACTCCTCAAGATCTGAAGGACCCTAATATGTCAGAGCAGAAGCCAGAACCAATGATCCTGAAGGAGGTCCCAGTACCAATGGTTCCACTGTTACTGGAGTCACGTTCTCTGGCTCCAAAATCACCAGAGTTGGAGGAGGAATTGGAAATGGTGCCTTGGACAGTCCTGAACCCTTTGGTTCGGAGACGATAACATTTTTGCTAGTACCGGAGTCTTAAGTAATCTCTTCACCACCCACTCCATATCATCATCAGATAGGCTCCTGGAGGAATGGGAGGATAATGAGGGAGATCTAGCCCTCTCCAAAATGGGTGACCTCAATGTTAGGGAGATTGGCTCCAAGGCAGGAGACTTCCTCCTAACTGGCAACTGTACCGGCTCCAAGGATACTGATGGGGCCGGAGAGGTTGATTTTGCTTTATTGGAACCAAGAGCCCATTTCCGATGCAGAAACATTTTTAGGGGGCTCCAAAGCTGTAGCCGAAGCAGTATGCCTTTTGGATCCTGAATGGGAACTAGGTTTGGAGCTTTGAGACCCTTCCAATGATTCCTGGAAAGGACCTTTCAAAAGACCTCTAACCATCAACTTATTCCAGTGCTCTTGAAGGAAAAATATATACAAATCCTCCACTTCTTCACCAAAGAAACATGTAGAATACAAAAGGAGAACACCAACTGCTGCAATACAAATTTTTTTATTCTGGTACCTCGGCCTTCGCCTTCTCCTGGAATACATTTTTACTAAGTGCTCCACCCATTTTTATACAAATCTTTAATTAAACAATTAATGCACCATATTATTGTTGATTTGTTACCATAGTTTCATTACTACTTAAAGCAAACTTGACATTTCTATGTGACATAATAATTTAGAAAATAAATAACTTTCATTTTAGTACTATGAACATGCATATAAATACTAACAATGAAATTATATACTTATTTTTCACACAATGTTAACCTTGCAAGCCATTTACATAAATATATTGGAATAAATATATTTGAAAACATTGAGAAGTATGTGAGGACATATACATAAACTAACTTTATTATGAGCATTGTTTATGATCCATACACTATGAGAATATATGTATATCACAAACATATTAAACCTCCATGTTCATCCCATTTGGAAAAATAGTTTTCAAATTAAGAATGAACCTTGACTCCATCAGAAGTAGTTTTTCACGAAAAATGGCCTCATTTCCAAACACATTGGGTCTACCTAAAACACTGTAAACGGAGAGGTTGATTTTGCTTTATTGGAACCAAGAGCCCATGGTTCCGATGCAGAAACATTTTTAGGGGGCTCCAAAGCTGTAGCCGAAGCAGTATGCCTTTTGGATCCTGAATGGGAACTAGGTTTGGAGCTTTGAGACCCTTCCAATGATTCCTGGAAAGGACCTTTCAAAAGACCTCTAACCATCAACTTATTCCGGTGCTCTTGAAGGACCCTGCTGTTGAAACTATGACAAATAGTGCAAGGGTCTTGTAAGTGGATGGCACTCAGACAATACACACAACTAGTGTGCCCATCCATGATAGACATTTTTGAGTGCACTGATCGCACTTCTTGAACCCAGATTGTCTATGCTCTTTAGGTTCTTTCTCCATTTCTTTTGACATCTTCCTAACAAGAGTAATTTATCACAAGGAAGAAGCTAACCTACTATAACAACCTCAGAAGTAGGGAAAGCAAGAAAATTTTAAATATAAAGCACCTCTAAAGAGAACGGAGCCTACAACAACTACTACTGTAACCACACAAGAAGTTCAAACAGTACTCAGCACACAGTATAGAATAAGCAAAACTGCCAGAGGATGGATCTAACTACTAATTTAACATGCACAATAAAGGTTGTTTTTTTTTTTTTTTTTTTTTTTTAATTAGAACAAGCCAAAAAAGTGGAGAATCCTCTAAATTAACTGGAATCTCCAGGAGAAGAGAAAGGCACGGGAAAGAGGAATGGCCCTCTAAGTTAAATGGGTGGCTGAGAGCCCTCTAACTAAAATGGTTCCCGTACAACACACAAAAGGGAAAAATGAAGCACTAAACTGTAACTAGAGGATAAACTAAGTCTATCACACAAAAGCAGAGATTACTGGCAATACACTCTTGAAAAATATAGAATAAAATTCTACTTAGCCAGCAAGTCAGCCAGAACACATCCCATAGCTTGAGTGGCAAATGAGATCTGGGGATTTTACCAGATGTATCATGGGATAGGGGTTAGCCTCAAGCCAGTAGAAGCTCTTGAGCTTTTGTATTCAGCTGATTCGGAACTGAAGCTCGGTTCCGAACTCCAGCCAGCAAGAATTACTGCAAGATAGGGCAACATAACTTCCTACATTTGTCTATTTCTCCCACATGTTCAGTGGACTTTGTAAACCAACATGTACATAGCCCACTATCTTGGGGTGCCAATATTAACCTTTCATCTCTTGTTTCAAATTCACCTCTCATTAACCATTCCTGCATAAATTCCTGATCAACATGAGGTTCTTCCAGAAGTTTTCTGTACTTGCAACTATATTTAAGCTTTTTCCACATTTCTTGCCTTCTCATCTGGTACTTCTCCCTATATTCTTTCCTTTATTTTTTGGCACATTCACTTAATGCCTGATTTTTATCTAATTATGGTTTGATTTCCATTCCTGCTTGACACCGATATGCTTCTGCTAGCCTAAGCAGAGAAGTCAGTTATTCTCCTCATGTTTCAAAACTTTCACTGCATTTGGGTCTTGTGAGGTCAGCAGATACATGTGCAGTGTCATGACTGCAGATCTATACATGCAATCAATTTCAAGGAGGCCCATCCCTCCTTCAGAATGGGGAATATTGGTATGCACTGATTTTTATAAATCATTTAGAGAGCATGAAGTATCTTTCTTGTTTTCCTATCTAATCTATCCAGCACATTTTGGGGCCAGTCAATCACTCCAAAACTGTAAGTTAGGATAGGAGAAGCAAATTGGTTTATAGCTTGGATTTTGTTACTAGATGTGAATGCTGTTTTCAAGATTAATTTAAGTCTTCTGAAGCACTCCTTACTAAGTTTTATTCACATTTGTTCATGTCTTATTGTTGATCCTTCATCAGTTCCCAAATATTTATACACTCCCTCTTGCTCAAGTTCTTTTTTATCACATTCTTGTCCCAAACTGATGTTTTTCTTGGTGTTGCAGTTTTCCTGCTTTAAAGGTGCTTTTGCACATTTATCAAGACCAAATGACATTCTTATATCATCTCAAAAAGTTTTGACAATTTGCAGTTGTGCTTTCAGTTCCTCATCTGATGAGCTATACAGTTTCAAACTGTCGACACAGAGATGATGATAAGTCTTTGCACGTTGTTGTTTTCTAGGAGCCAAATTATAGCCATAACTTAAGCTGTTAAGTAGACAGCTTAATGGATTAAGGGCAAGGCAGAATAGCAGCGGTGACAAAGAGTCACCCTGGAATATCCCCCTTTGGATTTTTATCCTTGGGATAATAAATTGTCCTTTATCATGGCTTAATTGCAAAGCGGTCTGCCACTGTTTCATGGTCACTGTAATGTAATCGATCAGTGTAGAGTGTAGCTTATACATTTTTAAGCACTCTTTTATCCATGAATGTGGGATGCTTTTTTGTAGTCAGTCCAGGCCATACTTAATTTATTCCCCTTTTTACAGTCCTCCACTATGACTTTAACAACAAATGATCCTTTGTTCTGTATGACTTTCTTTTATTGCCCCTTTGTTCTGTTGCCATAATTGAGTTTTCTTCTAAATGATTATAAACTCAGTCGGCATCAATTCCAGTGTATAGTTTATACGCTGTCGGAAGGTAAGTTATTGGTCTATAATTTTTAGGGTCACTTGCAGGTTCACTCTTAAGAAGGAGCATTGTTTTTCCTGTTGTTAGCCAGGTCGGTGTCTGGTCGATTCTTATTCATGGCTAAATCTTTGTGCAAAGATGTGAATACTTTTAACCAAAAGTTAGGTACTGCATCTGGGCCTTGGGTTTTCCATTTAGAGGCTTTTCTTAACTTTGTTTCAATCTCTCTGGTTGTTACTTCATCCCATTTCATATCCTGTACCTTTAAACATCTTATTCTTTCTTTTACTTCTTCTATCCATTTAGCATCTTTGCTATGTTCCACAGGATCTTCATAGATACGTCTCCAAAATGTATCTACTTCCCCCTTTTTTTGGCGGTCTTTCAATTCCTTTTACCTTATTTCACAATTCTCTATAAATCTTTTTTGGGTCATCAATAAATTGCTTATTTTGTACTTTTCCTTTATATTTGTCTATGTATCTTCTAAGTTTTTCCACCTGTGCTGAGATTTTTAGTTTATTATTTGCGATAGTGCATGATAGATCCTGGTCTGTTCTAATACTGTGCATTGCTTTTATCATGTTTATCTTACTGAGTATTTTTGTTGATCTATTCCCTTTTATATACTCTTCTAATAGTGGCACTTCTTGTCTTAGTTGCTTTATGGCTTTCTCTATTTAATACTTCCATGATGATATTCGATTTCTCCTCTTTCTCTCCTTCACTACCCTGTGCTCTTGTGGTAGAACTTTATCAGTTATTAATTTAGCTGCACAGTAATATATCCTGTTTACTTCTGTTATATTGCATGAATCTCTGTGGACAGTCCTAATTACTGTGTTCATTTTTTTTTTTCAAACTTCTGACATTTTGGATTTTATTGACCTTCTGCAGTCTATTTCTTTCATTGATGTTAATATGTCTAGCTATCTCTGTTAAGTCAAGCAACTCTTCTCTTGTCTCGGTTTCTTCCAAACTGAGGGTGCATTTTTTGTTTTCCATTTCCTGTGGGCATTCTGTTGAGGGTTCTATTATATCTTCATGTGGTACATTCTCTTCAATTTCATCCTGTGCCATCCGTTGCTCTGTCATATGAGAACTCACTGGCCTATCACTCCTCAACATTAACTTCATCAGAGTTTCCATAGTTTCCTGTTCCTTCTCTTGCTGTCCCACTTCAAGTGGATGTTTATACTGGTTTTCTGTGGAAGACTCCAAAATATCTTCAAATGGCACTTGACCAATTGCTTCCCATTCCACTGGTTTCCCCGTAATTTGGAGTTCCATTGGTCTGTCCTGTTGTGGTGCTTTCTGAATTAGATTTTCTACACTGAGTAATTCACTTTGGAGGTACTTCATGACCTCAGTTTCTATTTCTTTAACTTCTCCATTACTAATCTCATTTTCTACTTTTCCTCTTTGTCTTCTTATTCTTGTGTCGTAAAGTTTTCCATGTCTGGATTCCTTTGCCTGTATTTCTCTTCAAGTATCTTTGGTGCTGCTCGATTTGTACTGATTAGTTTTCCTTTGCATAGATATTACACCATATTAAATCTCTTTTTCTTTCCCATGTCCTTATTTCTTCTTCAGACATCTCCTGATCTTCCTGTTTCTCCTTACTTTGGGTACTTGTTTCATCATGCTGTGATGTAATCTGTGTTAGACCTTCTACGCCAAATTATTCACTTTGCAGGCACTCCATAACTTCAACTTCGATTTTTTTAACTTCTTACTTTACTAATCTTCTTTTCTACATTCCCTCTTTGTGATATTATTTTTTATTGTGAAATTTTCCATATCTGGATGCCTTTCCCTGTATTTCTCTTTGAAAATCTTTCAGGCTGCCTTCTTTATGTTATGTTGATTAATTTGGTTTTCTCCTTTGCATAAATATTGCACCATATCGTATCTCTCTCTCTTTCCCATGTCCATATTTTTTTATATACTTTTCAATAATATCTAGGTTTTGTTGTTTATATTTTTACACTTCTCAGCTGCTTCTTTTCCCAAATAGATCAAAGTTTCTTGGTCTATATGCTGTTTTTCAAATATGTGTTGTATTAATGACCTCAAATTTTTATTTGAAGCTTCTAACAGTTTTTCTTGAGGAAGTATTTTTCTTTCTTCTAACTTATTTCTTAATCTTTTTGTATATTTTGTGTCTGGAAATTCAGGGCTTTTTACATAATAGTAACAATACATAATTTCTTTCTTATCCTCAACAGTCCACTCTATTGTCTTTATGGCTGTTCTTTGGTCTATCAATTTTTGTGACTTCTGTGGACTGCTACTTCTTTCTGCAACAGGGGAGCATCCTCCCCCTGGGCCTGGCCTGGCCCCATTGTAGGACTATTTCCATATTTTGAGGATTCTACACTGTCATTTTTTCCAGTCCTGGCACCAGTTCACCTCCCAGGAATGGGCACTTTTTTATCCTGAGTCTTGTACACCCTGCTATCATTTTTAGTTTTTGACCTACTTCTCTCCATGATATACAGTATGCTATACAAATACAGCTTTTATATCAGTGTCGCCTTGGTGACATTTTGTGAAAAACAGGGTCCACCTCATGAAGGTACTCACCAAGACTTGAGGATTAATTTAATTTCAGCACTACTACTCTCCTTTACTTGCTGACTTTTCATCTCTCCATTCGACCCCATTTCTTTCCCAGTATGCACTGCTTGATTAGTGTGTAACTTCAGAATAACTGCCTAAATACACCATGTTTGACTTTACAGGGTGTACATATTACTTTCCCTGCAATGTTTGGCAGTGCACTGTGTAGGACCAGACACCTTGGGTGACATTTTTCTCAGAAATCATGATGGCATTAACTCCAGTAATGACTTGCACACAGGACAACCAGCATGCACTGTCAAGCATTGTCCCCATAATTGCGGAATAGATACTTATGACACTGAGTGATATACTCAATACAACTGTGTAGTCAATAATAAAGGATCTGTTGCCAAGGATATGAGGATTCCCACTGTGACCTTTACCACTTTGTATGATATGGGCCTCCTGAAGCAATGTAGAAATCACAATATGTTTACCGACAACCATTTCATTATCTAACTGATATGGTATGTGAGAAATGTACATTTACAATGTCACTGGAGGCAAAGCTCTCACATAAAAGTACTCCTAATGTCAATAAGATAGTCAGTGGTACATACACTGCAATCATCACACAAAATCCAAAGCAGACATGAGCTGAGGCACTGACATGTAACCGACAATCACAAAACCTTGTAGAGAAAGTCTAGATAACAAATGCCCTCAGCAGCCCAATATGCACACACAAATCAACACATAGAAAACATGTCATGGAGGAACAACATATAAGCCCATAAGTCAAGCTGACAGACAATCCAGCATTGTAGTCATCGCTGACATCATGCAAATGAGAAGCTCTCATTGAATCCCACACTGACACAAATGTTGACCAGGAGGGGCCTTGAGCTAATACTAAATACCAAGAAATGCACACTATCCTTTAGGAAGTCATCCACCACTGGTAACTATCGTATTGCCAGAATACCTAGAACAGTTGACCAAGTAGTCAGTGATGTGTGGACACAGATAGTGATCTACCCTTTGCCTGTCATGTGTCTGTAATATTGTGGACAGCATTCTATGTTGCGCAACCTATAAACAAAGGTATGGCATGTAAATCCAAGGAAGCCATTGTTCCACTGTAATCGACATTTGCCACCTTTGGTATGTAACTAGTCAGGCATATCCGACAACTGTAACATCTATAGAGGTTCCTCAGTAAAGCAGTACATGGTGCACGTAACATGTCCTATGCAAACCACATAAAGGCCCTATCCATGTCGTCTGTCTCCTACATGCTTTGGAGAGGTGGTGTATGCCTGCCATACAGGTCGGTGTCAGACCCCACTGTAGACCTCTTGGATATCCAGGAAACAAGTAGCACCAGAATTACCTGCTCTGCAGACCTACACCTTGACAGTGGTATATATATATATATATATATATATATATATATATATATATATAAACATGCTGGAGAGACAGGTGTGTAATCCAGTGACTACACCCTATATGTAACAGGCTCCACATCCATGTGAAGCACATTTCCACCGTAACGCAAATCAAGTGCAAGTTACACAACTGGATTGGGAGCAGGACAATCATACCTGCTTATAGACCAATGTCTACAACAGACACAGGGAAACTGTGGATGGTTCTTCCTCACACCCTAGCTTGTAGATGTTTCAGCTCCCAAAACCCTGATTACACTTATCAATGGTATCAAATATATGAACCTATGACCCCCAGAATATATACTGTGTTACATTTCTGACAAAATTTGCCTTGTGTGCTGACATTCAATTCTATGGTCATGTTGATGGGTTAGGTGTAGATGTGTACCCATAGGTGTATCCTACACAATCCTGAAAGTGAGACATAAAAATTTCCATGTGACACCTGTCATTGTGTGACTACATTGCCAGTACAACAGCATCCATCATAATGTACACACACTATTATGGTATAGTCATTATAAATGGCAACTTAAAAATTCTGAAAATGAATAGTACAAGTAGCATGTCAAAAGCAACACTGGATGAAACAAATTCATATTAATGTAGATAGTCAACCTGTGCATAAAACAAATAGCTTTATTTCTCTGCATCCATGAATGAGATGAGATGGATATTTCACAGGTATCATCACTTGCACAGGGTGTTGTGTAGGGGTGCAGGAGACCTAGTATGACCTAATAGGTTGGCAAGCTTGTGTCAGTAAGGAAAGGATGCAGGCGGAATGGACCATGGTAATGTGGCATGTGTGTGTGTCTGTAGGTGACCTGAATGTAACACTGGTGTGTGAGTGTCTGAGTGTACACAGCAAGCTCAGTGCTAGCCCTACTTGTCTATATGTTGGACAGCTGTGAGCTGTGCATGGTAGAGCTGACAGTTCATCATCTCTGTCCCTGAACATGGAAACTAGATCTGCCAGGAATTGCACTGGCACCTCCATGCCCAAGGTCAGATGCTGTGCTTCAACCTGACGGTGACTGCTGTCTGCTGGGAATGTGTCCTCCACGGGACCACCTAGGACCATGAGCCCATGGCCTACTATGTCTTGGTGTGGACAGCACACTCCTCTCTAGAGAGCTGGATGTAGTGCCACTAAGGGAGCATGATTGCGCATGGCCACGTTGACTCTCAGCAGATGTAGTTGCTGACATACATCCACGAGGCCGACGCTCAACTCCAACCAGATGTTGCATCACAGAAAATGTGCATTCCAAGAAAGATAATGTGCTATCTCTCTCAGACCAAGGTCTTTTCACTGCATCAGTGAACTGATCCAGGGTATCAGCAATCTGGTGGAGATAGTCATGGAAGTCAGACTGTGCTGCATCCATAACCCTGAGCATTCATCTGAAGTTCCTTTCTGAATGTGCCTGTTTTCCATGACAGCCCTAAACATATGCTGAGTAACAAGAGATGAGACACCTGCCACAGGTGGTGGATGGCTAGTAGGCCTCCTACAAGCACCCCTACCAATCTGCCTGTGTGGAACCTCACCAACTGTTTGGCTATGGCCAGTGTTGATGGTCACTGAAGTCACAGTAGCCACACTTCCCTGTTCAATGTTCCCACCCTCCAACTGTCCATTATTTGTGGCCATAGGGGACTGAGTATGCTTAGGCATACTGGCTGTGTATGGTGATAATATGGGCAAAAGAGGGATGTCAACCTCTGTGTCAAATTCAGCCCCTGCAACCCCCAGCTGTGTCTCAATTTGCCCACCATCATCATCAGAGTCTGAAGGGACACTTTGCCCACCATCATCATCAGAGTCTGAAGGGACACTAATATCAGGTTGTGATGGGGACAAAGACCAACCTCCCTTGTTATCTGTGATAAAAAGGGGAAAGCATCACATTAATACCTGCACTACTATGCTCTGCAGTACTATGTTGCAATATATGTTAAGCTGTATACTACTGCTGTCATTATTATACACTTTTATAATCCTCAACCTCATACAGTAGGACATGAGGACATTATTTTCTAACCCACATCTGTAATCATTTGGAAATAAATTTAAACAGGAATCTCATAAGCAAAACATAAATGATGTACACTGTTGATATTCTGCAAAACTCTGCACAGCTGACAGTTATGGCAATCTGTAATGCTCTGACAATACTGTCACATCAATCACTGTGGTCACACCTACAAGACGTATGTATGAGTCTAAACTGTGTACAGTCAAAATATTTCTGTACATTTGGCAATCATGCAGATAATATATCAATCCAGCCAGCAGGCTTGTGATGACACTTGCGCAAATACAGTGAACTAAATTTACATCTCTGACAAAACAGTTTTGTACTTACCAGCAACTTCTTCCCATTTCTGACGGTCCTAAAAAAATGTGATAGATTGGTAATGTACCCAGCAGCACATGTGACAGTATAACAGGGCTAATACTTCAAAATATTTCACATTTAAGTTATCTGCTATGTTAACAGGTATGTGGGTCACAAACTGTGCATGAGTTTAAAACTGTAGCTAACTTCTCCCCCGAAAACACCTGATACCAATGTAACACTATGTGCATCCTGACACGCTGACTGCTACAGTATTCCAATGATGATTCATCTAAATATACCTAGACACTCCTCTTTTGTGAAAATGGTTGCACCTACATCCACGACATATGGGAGATGTCCTGTGTTGCAAGGTTCATCAATAATTCCTTAGAGGCTGACAGAGGTTGTTCTGCTGCAGGCCCACCACCAGTGACTTGACGATCCATGGTCACATCTGCTGCATGTCTGTGTGCTACGTTGATTATGTCTGTCACACTGTGTCGCACCTGCTCATATGTATGATTCTGGTGACCCACAGCATTAATGTTGTGTACCACTTTATCCCACAAGGCTGTACACTCTTGCCTATTTGCCCTACCTCTGGACAGCAGGACGTGGTGGTGTTGTCTCCAGGTCTCAATAATGAGGTTGTTTTCTGCCTCAGTGAAAGGTGGATGGCATCTGGCATGCATGATGTCTCCTGAAATATAAATAAATGAGAACACATGTAGGATCAAATACATCAGTATGTAGAGATACAGCAGTAAAGGAAGCCTATTGGTATTCCCCGCTTGATTGCACATTTCTTAACCAACGGTGTGCCAAATATACAAAGGTTGTAGAAGCAACTAGGATAGTAGCAATAGTGACCCACTGTTGTTCATGACATTACAAATACTCATGTATGATCACACAACAAACACAGGAGTCCACTGTAATGTGCCCCATTGCAGGAGACCCCCCCCACCTATAACATATGTATAAACAACTGTGCCTACTAAATAGCAGGGTACTACTACAACTGCTAACAAAGGAAGTATCCAGGAGACCTGTGTACCTAGTTAATACAGAGCACTACACCCTTGCTGTACTCTACATCCTCTGTAGGTGTAACACAGATGGAGATCATTGGCAGGTCATCATTAAATTTCTAATAAAGGCTTACTGATGTAATCCCCATTCCCCCTAAATATATTTAAACATATGCATCATGTTGAAAACAAAATGGTTACATACCTGATGGAGTACAAAACTCCTCTGTTGAAAGACACAGCTACATGAGTACTGTGTGAATGAGTTTAGCATGCAAACTAAATCTCATACACAATGGTTCCTCTAGCTAGGTGTTTGCATTTTTAAGTTGGGTCTCATCAGCTGGTGATTGCCTCTGAAACAATCTGTGGTTTAGGAATGCTACATGCAGCACACACAGCTGGTTTGCAGTATAATCAGCCAATCCCATTCAGCTACTCAACAATATATAAGGCCTCAATGTAGGTTCCATCCTCTTTCTCACATTTGGGTTGGAAATTGCTGGGGTGGGGATTATGTCAGTACAGAGAGAATGTTTGTAGCAGCTACTTGTTACATACAGATGTGTGTGCTACAGGCTGAAGCTGATGTTGCTGCTGTGGGCAATAGGCATAGTTAGATAGGCTGCAGAATGTGCAGGGCAACAACACTTAAGAGTAAGTGTGTGACCTGTGGCAGCCTTACTGTAGAGTGAGAGTCTGTTTGAGGGATCCCATTCTACTGGAAAATACAGTATGTGTTTAAGATAAGTACGTTAGCCAAAGGTATCATTGACAGAGTTAAGGTAAACATGCTTGTTGTATCATAGAACAAGGTAGGGGGTACATTAACCATTATGTCAAATAGTTGGATAACTGCCAAGTCATGTGTAATGTCACGGTAGTCATCTGGAACGCATGTGCTGGCAACCATTGCTTCTAGCACAAGCTCCATATATGTATGTAACTTCTGTTGCTGTGGTTGTGATATCACTAGCAAATCATTGTGGGCTGCAGTCTGATATGACTGGGCCTCATTTGAATTACATACTTCAAAATCTTCTTGGAATTCATGCGAATGCATGACCTGACATTCTATGCACTTTCTAGTGTTATACTAGGAATAGTTTAAATGTGGTCCTATCCATAGGCCTTTGACTGCCATTATTTAGAAGCAGGTATTCAAACTGTACTGCTTTGGGTGGATAAATAGGTGATGAGACAGTCATACATATCAGAATTTATACTGGTGATGTACACATACATGTATTTTAAATGGTAGACACATCTGTATTTCTACCCAGGACCAAGTCTGCCAAATATTAATGTTTTCACAGCATTTAACAGATTGAGCTATTGAGTCACTGTTGTAGCAGGTGTATTTTGACATGTTGTAGATATAATTGCACACTTGCCTGCTGTTACATGCCTCACTTACATGCATTAATATGTGTATGGCTTTATAGTGATGTATTTCTCTACCACAGACACAGTTACACTTATTTTTTCATTACTCATGTAGCAGGTGTAGTTTTACATATTGCAAATATAATTGCACAGTTATCTGCTGTTAGATACCTCATTTACATCTGTTCTTATGCGTATGGCTTTATAGTGATGTATTTCTCTACCAGAGTCCCAGTAACACTATTTTTCTATTATTATTCTATTATTTTCTATTAATCTCTTAGCTGATTTGCATGATGCAACGTGATGCAGCGTGATGCACAGCATGGCTTAAAAATGCTTAATGATGGGAACTTGACAATTGCTATGTTTTTGCTTAAAATACCTGTGTTAATTAACAGCTGTGTGGCTTGGTGGGTTGATGCAATGTTCTGGAGGTGCGATGGTCCTGGGTTTGAAATAGGGCACAGGTGTACTTTTTGAATGTGATTAATATTTTTTCAAAATGAATTTTTGAGACCAGTTGGCATAATGATTAAAGTCTTCGCCTCCCATGCACAAGGTACAATGTTTGATCCTGACATCCGGTCAATGCCTGTTTGGAGTATGCATGTTCTCCCTGTGTCTCTGTGGCATTTCTCCCATGTCTGAAAAATATGCTGAGTATTTAATTCTCAAACTCACCAATAAATGGAGCTGTGGGCAGCAGCAGCATAGAAACTACATGGTGCCCTATGGGGGCAGGGTTGTAAAGACCAACCGCTTTGGGGATCCACTGTGGTATGCAGTATCTTCAAGATAGGAGAACATGGATCACAGACTGTGCATAGTGGCAGGGATAGCCACTTGACAGCATAAAATATGGCTCTAGGTGATTCAGTCATGTTGACTAATGTTGCCAAAATGGGCATGGGTAGTTACTGGTGGTAAGTGGGTTGAGGACTCGGCTTATTCTGACCTATGCCAGGGACCTTTGCTAATGGTGGGAGGGGTATATGTGCTCCTATTGACCATGTGTGCCTGTCATAAAGCTCAACAGCCCTGGGTCAATAAACTACTGGCCGGTGTCTAGTTGCTCAGCCTGGGTTACCTGGGATAGCTCTGTTGAGCAAAAGCTGGACATAAAACCAATCAACCTGCCAAACATGAACTGAGAATTGCTATCCTAAATGTAGGTTCACTGATAGGAAACAACTTGGAGGTGGATGACATGATGATACTGAGGAGGCTGGACATCCTATGTATCCTAGAGATGAGATGGAAGGACAATGCAGCAAAGACACTTGGCTTGGGATCCAGACTCTACTACTCAGGAGGGGAACAGGCTAGAAATAGTGTAGGAATTGTGGTGAGAGGCTTCAGAAGGTAGTGAGGGATATCATCAGAATTAATGGCAGACTCATGGCAATCAGACTCCAGTGTAATGATAGGGTAGTATTCATAATCTCAGCCTATGCCCCACAGCAGGGTTGTGATAGTGAGGAAAAGAGTGCATTCACAGAGCAGTTGCAGGATCTACTAGATAAATCAAGACAACATGAATTGGTGTTGATAATGGGTGACTTGAATTCACATATCGGGACAGACAGAACAGGATATGAGGACTGCCTGGGTACACATGAGTGGGGCAACAGGAATAAAGAAGGAGAAGCCATTCTATACTTCGGTCTGGCAAATGGCTTGCTAGTAGCCAACACATGGTTCAGAAACAGAGAGACAGTCACAATATCACATATAAAAGTAGCCAACATGCAACTCAGGTAGACTTCCTCCAAGTAAGGAAAAAGCAGTGGGGTAGAATCCATGATTGCAAAGTCATCCCCAGTGAAACAGTTGACCTACAGCATAAACCACTAGTTGTCACAATCAGCTGCAAGCAGTAGTCAGAGAGGGCACTAAGGTCAACAGATACCAAGCTGAAAACCTGGAAGTTGAGTGGAGAAAAAGTACAACAGTTCAAGGAATTACTCAGTGCTCTAGCACCCCAAGAAGAGGAGGAAATAGGTGAAGTTGAACAAGAACGGCAGCGCCTAAAACAGTATATGTTAGGACTACAGAAAAGATACGTGGCCAAGACTGGTATGGAAATAAGGTATATAAGAAAGGCTGGTGGTGGAATGCAGAAGTCCAGGAAATCATCAAAAGAAAGAAGGAGTGCAGGAAGAAGTGGGAGATAGAAAAGACTGACCAGGCTAGGAAGGCCTAATGGTTGGCTAACAAAAAAGCTAAGAAAGAAGTTGCAATAGCAAAGAATTGGTCATCAGAGGCATTCTACCAGCTTCTGGAAAGTGACTCAGTAAGTGGCACAAAGAAACTATATCAGGTTGCAAGACAAAGACAGAAAGATAAAGAAGATAGTCAGACACCCTTAATAAGGGATGCCAGCAACAACCTGCTCACCAGTCCACAGGACATCAAAGGCAGATGGAAGGAGTATTTCCAGTAACTTTTGAATGAAGAAAACCCCACAGAAGCTGTACTGCCCCAGAAACAGCCTACAATGAGAGAAGAAGAGGATCCCACCCTAGAAGAAGTAAGAACAGCACTAAGGAAATGAAGTCAGGGAAAGCAGCAGGCTCAGATGAGGTCACAGCAGATATGATAAAGATGCTGGGTGAGATAAGGGAGAAATGGCTCCTGAGGGTACTAATAGCAGTGTGGAGAGAAAGGCATATCCCAGATGACTGGAGAATAAGCATACTTGTGCCAGTGTACAAGAACAAAGGGGACATCCACACCTGTGGGCAGTACAGAGGCATCAAACTCCTATCATATTGCATGCAAGTCCTGGTGAGGGTGATTGATAAATGGATAAGCACAGTAGTAGAATGTAAGATGGGAGATGAGCAGTTCAGATTGAAATCAAAAAGCAGCACAACTGACCCGATTTTTGCAGTGAGATAGCTACTTGAGAAGAAGCTAGAGATGAGGAGAGAGTCCAAATGGGCATTCCTAGACTTGAGGAAAGCATATGACAAGGTCCCAAGAAAGCTGATGTGGGCAGTACTGCTGTGGTTTGAAGTCACAGAAACATTAGTAGAATTAGTGCAGGCTATGTACAAGGACCCAGTGACTCAAGTACGAACAGTATTCAGCCTCACAGGGGGATTCCCAGTGGGAGTGTTTGTACACCGGGGTTCAACTCTGAGCCCACTGCTGTTCATACTGGTGATGGACTACATTAGGAAACAGGTCGGAGGGGACAGATCAACAAAGTTGCTGTATGCAGACGATGTGGCATTACAGGCAGACTCTGAGCTGGAACTTCAGCAAAAGATAGGAGAATGGAATGCAAAACTGAAGGCACATGGGATGAAACTAAGCACAGATAAGATGGTGGTAATGGCAGCAAACTGGTGAAATCAGAAGAAGCTCAGAATAGAGATAGAAGGGAACAGGTAAACAGCTTCAAGTATCTGGGAGGGGTGGTTGAGGAGAAGGAAGTCTGAATGAAGAAGTGAAAGCTAGAATCAGAGGGACCGCAGCCAACTGGCACAGAGTGTCAGGTGTAGCCTATGATAGAAAAATGCTAAAGAAGCTGAAAAGTAAGGTGCACAAGACAGTGGTGCGACCAGTACTACTGTAAGGTACAGAAACCTGGGCATTAAAGACAGAACAGCTGAAGAAGCTAGAGCTGATGGAAATGAAGTGCCTGAGAAACGTCGTAGGATGCACACTGTGGGATAGACGAAGAAATGAGGACATAAGAGCAGATGCCAAAGTAGCTCCAATTGCAGAAAAGATCAAATAGAACAGATTACGGTGGTTTGAACACGAGCAGAAAAGCAGAAAACAATCTGGTGAGGAAGATTTGGGACAGACAGGAAGAAGGTAAGAGGAAGCAAGTACATCCAGCAAAGAGGTGGATGGATTGTGTGAAAGAAGATCTGCGACAGTCAGGCATGAGTGTTGAAGAAGGCAGGAGTGTGGTACTGAATCAAGAGAGCTGGTGACAGTTAACATGATACCCCAACCCCATGTAAAAAAAATGGGAAAAAGGGGGGGGGTGATGATAATATTTTTTCAAAAACATATATAAATATACTGCCATGTAGTTTATGCTGTGCATGACTCAGCATTGAGAAAAAATTCGTTAAAGAAAAGAAAAATGGGGAGATAGCACAGTGGTGAAATGGGGTGCAAGCAGGGGGAAAACATAGTGAAAGGCAGGTTGGTATGTGCGGGAAGAGTTTAGGAAAGAACCATAGCTATCCATGTCTTGTACAGCAACAACTGTGCACTTTAAGTCTGAATGGTCACCCCCAGAGAGAGAGAGGTGAGGACAACAAAAATGCACTGTCAAGCCAAATGGACCAAATTAAGCTATGTACGGGATGATATTTTTTTTTTTGGACAGGTGCCCTTTTTTTTAAGTGAGAGTGGAATGTTAGGGAAGGGACATAGGTATGTTTGGGGGAGGTAAACTGAGAAGGGAGGAAGCTTCTGCAGGCAGACAAGGCAGACAAGATAACAGGCAGGGTTGTGTATGACACAAGAGAAGGGTGAACACCTGGTTGGGGAAAGTGTTGTGGAATCCCAGTCCCATGGACGTCAGACAAGGTAGCAGTGTGACTCAAGTCCTTACCCATGGGACTGTCAACACTGCACCTTCACTGCTCCAGTGGAGGCAGTAGCTGACACCGGCACCTGAGATGAGGCTGTCCAACGGGATGAACAGCATGCTCTCCATCTGATGTAGGTGTGCTCCAACAGTTTGGTGCAGCAGCCCATGCGCCATGTCTGGCAGTTCATTGTGGGTTATATAACCACCCCCTCCACTTCCACTCCCAGAGGGGGTACCACCCCCAGCCTGTGGTGCGGAACTACCTGATAGAGCAAGTAGTGGAGGGGTAGCAGAGGAGGTATCACCAGGCTGTAGTCCAGATGTGCTGGGCCAAGGTGATGCGTCAGGGGAGCCAAGGTAGGTGGATCACCTGGAACCAGTCTACCTTGTCACACTGTGGTAAATTAAATATAAACATAAGGTAAAAATAAACATAACCCAACAAATGAAATTAATAACATAATACAAAAAATAATGAGTATTGGAAAGAAACAGAAAATAATATAATCAGGAACACAACAATAAATAACATAAATGAAAGTTTTTTTAACAGCAAAGCAATATTAAATTATACATAAGGCCAACATAAGAGGTAATTACAAATAATATATTAATATCAAATTATAATAATAAATATAATGAATAAATAAAAGAACAGAAGAGGTGGGGTGAGAGAGAAAAAAAGAACATTAGTAGCTTCACAGCTAATATAACTACACAGACCACTACTACATACTTCTAGATATGTTAGATTTCAGTTGTGAGGACAGTGACTGTTTATATTGTGTAGATGATTTTACACGTACATAGGGCACAACTACAGGGAACATTTCTACATAGTGTGTTCATTCTTTAGTAGCAAGGTAAGAGAAACACAAAAGGCCAAGTACCAGAAACCTCTGCAGCTATAAAAAATGAAGTACAAAATACAAACAAAGCTGCTGAGAATAGACTCCAGAATCCACAATGAACTTGAAAGATACCAGGAAACGAATCTGTGCAGAACTGCTTTATTACAACACACTAGCGCTTTCACGAAATGCTTCTTCAGGTGTAAAGCTGATACAAAGGAACACATCTTAAATAGCCAAGTTAATTAATCACATGATGCACCTTAATTAATTTTTAAAGAACCTTAAAATCAACTTTAAAACATACATAAACATAAACTAATTAATAGAAAATACATCCTATAAAAGACATGTATATAGCATTATATATATTTAATATAATATGATAAAAAATATATATATACAATATACATAAATGTGTTAAAAAATAAATGAAAAACAAAAAATAAAAAAATAAAAAAATTACCTACACAAAGCCCTTTTACTAAGAACTGGCTTCAAAGGCACATGTTCATTTAAACCATGACCATAGTTGGCTCTGAGCATAACAACCCATCTAGCCTCTACTTCCTCGGTTCTGGCTCTGATGTCACCCACTCTTACACTCTCATAGGTCCTAGAAACAACCATAAACATAAACTTATGCTGTATCCCCAGTTGATTTTAAGGTTCTTTAAAAATTAATTAAGGTGCATCATGTGATTAATTAACTTGGCTATTTAAGGTGTGTTCCTTTATATCAGCTTTACACCTGAAGAAGCATTTCGTGAAAGCGCTAGTGTGTTGTAATAAAGCAGTTCTGCACAGATTCATTTCCTGGTATCTTTCAAGTTCATTGTGGATTCTGGAGCCTACTCTCAGCAGCTTTGTGTGTATTTAGTAGCAAGGTGTTCTGATAACAAATTTTCCATTCAATTACATTCCAAGTAATGACATATATCTGCAAATTAAAGGACCAGGCATATGGGGCAGTAGTCATTACATTCAGCAAAAATCATGACAGTTGAGAAGTATGTTTGTGTACACTAATTACACTACACAACTGCTCATTTCTCATTTGGCTGCCATGGGATTAGATCCCACAAGTAGTGACTACAAGAATAATGTGCACTTTATTAGAAAATAATGAATTATCAAAGCACCATCACCTTTAAAACTTTTATTGAGACATGTTGTGTGAAATTGTATATTTATACACATGCATACCTGTGTCTGGTATTGGAAAGGAACCCACAAGAAGTGACCACAAGAATAATAGGCACTTTACTTGAAAAACGTAATTATCAAAGCACCATCTCCTTTTACACTTTATTGCTTAATGTTGCTTCATGTCTGTCATTTAAACACATGTATTGCTGTCTAGGACTTCTGTTGCCTTACCTATATACCCTTTCATTTAGTGAGTGCTATCTACATCATATTTCAGAAAAAAATGATCAGAACACAATCTTGACCCTTAATCTAAATATTGCAGTACATTTATTTCTGACATTTGTTGCTGCATTATTTCTTACTTCACATGTCACAGCTGACTGGTGTCTGATTAGAACACACATGCAATGAATACAGGAATAATGAACACTTCATTTGAAATCATTACTTATCAAAGCACCATCTCCTTTTACACTTTATTGTTTAATGTCATTTCATATCTGGCATTTACATACATGCTTGACTGTCTAGGACTTCTGTTAACTTACCCGTATACCCTGTTCATGCACTGAGTATTATCTACAGCATATGTCAGAAAAAATGATCCGAACACAAGCTTGACCCTTAATCTGGGTATTGCACTACATTTATTTCTGGTGTCAGATTAGAACGCACATGCAATGAATACAGGAATAATGAACACTTTATTTGAAAACATTACTTATCAAAGCACCATCTCCTTTTAAATTTTATTGATAATGTTGCTTCAAATCTGGCATTTAGATGCATGGATAGCTGTCCAGGACTTTTGTTAATGTACCCATATACCCTGTTCATGCACTGAGTACAATATACAGCATATTTCAGACAAAATGAGCAGAACACAAGCTTGAACCTTAATCTGGGAATTGCACTACATTTATTTCTGACATTAGCTGGTACATTATTTATTCATTCACATGTAACAGCTGACTGGTATCAGATTAGAACACACAAGCATTGAATACAGGAATAATGAACACTTTATTTGAAAAAAAATAATGAAAAATGTAATGGAAATAAAAATACAAATTCAGTGTCTAAATGAATATATCAATATGAAAAAACACAAAAATGAAATGGCCACTGAATGATACACAGTCGCAGGCACCATAAACCACATACAATTATGTTAAAAACAAAAATCACGTTTGATTATGTTTAAAATCAAAACCATTTAATAGCAGCAACAATTAAGTAGGTAAGCACTTTCACATACAGCTTTATCAAACCATACATAAACTGAATGAAGTAAACCATTTAAATCACATTCCAATCAATTCAACCCAATCAAAGCAGCCTACAAACATGATATCCTCTTAACCATAAATATAAATATCTAATATTAAATTGTATTGCTTTTCAAGATGTTTTTAAAAAATATATATACCACTTTTAAAATAATAATATGTTGGTATATCTAAAAAGACATTGAAACATCATTAAAAATAAAAATGTACATACAATTATTTCCTAATGTTGCTCTTCTTCAGGACAGGCTTTAAAGAAGCTTTCTCATTTAAGCCTCTACCCTGATCAGCTTGCAGTCTAATTATCCAATTAATTTCTCTATTTTCTGTGGTATTACATATATCACCACATCGCACAGTAGGAAGTACCAAATCTATTTCCATAAATTTAAGTGTATGGTTCACATCAGAGCTTAATACATGTTTGGAAAGAGCACTACTATCAGATCCAATCCGTACGCGATACAAATGTTCCCTTATATGATCTCTTAGCATGTGGTCAGTTTTCCCTACATAAAATGAACAACACTGTTCACACACTGCTAAATAAACATGTTGAAAATTAAAATTAGCTGTTACATTAAAGATATATTTCCAACCAGAGTCCAGATTTATAAAAAATCCTTTTGTATCTATCTATGTGCAATAATTACATTTATTGCAAATATTTGTACATCTATTATTCACATTTTCTTTAGGCTGTTTTGGATAGTAAAGAAGCCTTTTTAAATAGTTTTTATTTTTATAATTAAATGATGGATGGTCACCCATGATCATGGGATCCACTGTCAGAATGTCCCAGTGCTTTCTAAAAATCTGGGTGATATCACTCACATCACTGGTATAGAAAAGGGGAGGGCATTTAAATTTTTAGTCTTCATATTAAGAACATTACTCTCTAATCTATCAGAACAATAATCAGAGAAATAGGGTGACCCTCCCTACCCCATCTCCTATCCAAGACTTGCGATAATATATTTTTAGTTTCATCATCCTTATAACCCCTCATAGTAAACTTGCCATTAAGTTCATTTAACTCTTTCAAGAATCCATCGTTTGAGGCATTTAATCTAGATGCCCGAAAACCTTGTTATTTAATAACATTCCTAAATACATACAAGGTGTGCATACTCCTCCTGTATAATAAAGTACTTCTACAGCATGATTTCCTGAAAACTGAGGCAGATATATTGCCATTCCCTGTCTTTTGAATAAAGACATCCCAATAACTGATGGACTGTGAAAAAAGCATGGTGAATTTAAAAACATAGTGGTTCCATTCAAATAATTCAAAAACTTACAAATGACAAAAAACACCAAGGCAGGCTCAGAAAACCAAAATCTTTTGCTTTCGTCTACCACAGACTTCTTCAGAAAACAAACTAAACGTAAAGCACAAACATATATATATATATATATATATATATATATATATATATATATCCAAATCCATTAACAATTAATTAGCAATTAACTGATTAATCAACATCAATTGACGAAAAAAAATTGCCTAATAGTAAAAAACATAAAATAAGGAAATAACTATTGTAGTGAACATTTAGTACTTACTGTCGCTAGTCATGCTCAGCTTGTTCCGCCCTCTTGTTCCCATCCAACCAAAATAGAACAAAGGGAAACCATGTGGCAGGTTAAGATGGGAGCAGACATTCACTCAGGTTTGAATGATTTTATTAATGTTAAATGTTTTCTTAAGGATAGGAGGTTAAAGATTAAAAAATAAAAAATAAATAATTAACAATACAAAAAAATAAAATTTTTACTTTTTAGAAACTTCAATACAATATTTATTTCCTTATTTTATGTTTTTTACTATTAGGTAATTTTTTGTCAATTGCTGTTGATTAATTAGTTAATTGCTAATTAATTGTTAATTGATTTGAATATATGTGGGTTTGTTCTTTTCATTTAGTTTGTTTTCTGAAGAAGTCTGTGGTGGATGAAAGCGAAAGATATTGGTTTTATGAGCATACCTTGGTGGTTTTTGTCATTTATTAGCTTCTACTTTCCACCTATTCATGTATTGGGGCATTTTGTTTTTTTGTAATTCAAAAACTTATATAATTCATCTTTTGTCCAGTCTAGATAAAAAAACAAATTGTCAACAAAATAATGATAGAAAGGGACATACCTTCTATACCACTCATTTTCAATCATTAACATTTCTTCCCATTGGGGCATGACCATATTGGTGTAGCTATTTGCACTAGATGTGCAAATAGCTATGCCATCATTTTGTAGATAATACTTATTATTAAAGATGAAAACATTATTCTCCAATATCATTTCCATAAACATGGAAATCAAATCAATAAACCTTGCAGTATACTCACTATGCTCAAATAAATATTACCTTATATAATCCAGTTCAACTTCATAAGGAATCATTGTAATATTGCCTTATATGATCCAGTCCAACTTCATTAGGAATCATTGTAAATAAGGACTGGACATCAAAAGTTACAAACATATAATGTGAAGATGTCAGTTCATTCCTAACAAAGATATATAAATCACTGAGAAACTGTTTTGTATCATTTAACACACTAACACTTTTATCAGGTTTTTATGTATTTTGGTAACCCTTGTATTATTGGTAATGTTGATTCAACAGCTAATAATTATTTAAGCAAATCCAAGGATATCAATCTACTTAGCAAACAATCACTCAGAGTAGCATAAATTCTATCAGTCATCCTATCTATTGTATTCATATCTATCAATTTATAAACCAAGGTGTCACTTAACATTTGGTCCATCTGATCATAGTAATAATTCCTATCCATGACCACAATTGGGCTACCTTTATCGGCAGGTCTAATTATTATCATCCTGTAATATTTTCAGGGCCACCCTCTCCTTATATGTTAGATTATAATATCTCTTTTTAACCCCTTTATTATGTTGCATATTGTTGGAATATATATCATTATCAACTAACTCAGTAAAGCCATCAAGTAATGGATGGAAGTTAGGTATATAAGTACTTGGTCGTTTAAACATGCCAGACTGAAATTCAGCTCCATTAGAAAATTCTAGTTTCAATAAAACATTCCTGACAAACATTCTAATATCCAAAATAGTTTCTGTCAAACCAGAACTTTGAGCAGGAATAAATGTTAGTCCTTTTTACAATAATTTTATTTTATCTGAATTCAATGTTCTTTGAGATATATTCTAAACTATTGAATTAAGGTCTGTTTCCAAACCTTCTTTTCAAAGATTGAGTGGCAATCTGCTCCAGAGGCAATTTTCTCTTGGTCCGCCTTCTGCTTTTCGATCTGCCTCTCACCAACTGAAAACCCTGTTTTATAGGTAACAGAAAATTAGATATACTATTGTCAATTGAGAATGTCTGGTTAATTGGTGTGACTTTCCTTCTTACATCGGTCCCCAAATCAAGCATATGTGGTGCAACAGTAGTATTAGCAGAGTCTATATCACCATCAGTATCTAATTGTGAAGTTCCGATTCTATTCAGATTGGTGTCACTGGTGTTAACAAATAAAGTAGACTAGTTCGACAGTGTCTGAGTTACTAGATGCTTCATTGACACCCTTGTTCATGCTATTAGTTTTCCTGTTGTTAGATGGAAAGTGCTGCTTAGGCCATGTAAAAACATGGCCATTCTTAAAATCAGCTGTGTCTCTTTCTAACTTAGAGAACTTTTGTAACAACAATTTTCTCTCATAAATCATGACTGCATCTATTACAGCATCTATTCTACTATCCACAAGCACAGTTGGAAAGCGAACAACTAACTCATTTTGTTGTTTTTAATGTTATTCCTTAGAACATCTTCTTTATTTGAAAACATTACTTATCAAAGCACCATCACATTTTACAATGTACTGATTAATACTGCTTCATCTTTGGAATTTAAACTATGGCTAGCTCTCTAGGACTTCTGTTAACTTACCCATATACCTTGTTCATTTATTGACTGCAATCTATAGCATATTTCAGACAATGGCAGACCAGAACAGTGACTCTTAATCTGCATAGACCACAACATTAACTGATGGTTGGAAGCTATGCTACACACTTGCGTTACCATTTCAGATATGTACTGACACATTAATAAAGATGTAGGATGTCCCAGGTATTTCATATCTAACTGTTAGGACTGAAAAATCTGAATTTAATTTACTGTACTATTAAGTTATGCATTAAGTTATTACTTTGATGATTTTCTTACTTACCACATGCTTGCCTCATCCTGGCCAAATGCCCAGCATCGGACTGTATGTTGCGAACCCCCTCTTCTGCAGCTGTGGTAATGCATACCAATTTTGCACACATTCAGCTTGTATATTTATAAATTACTGGAAAACATACTTACATATCTGTGGAGTGCACCCATCCCTAGCTTCTTGGACCCGGGTGTCTAAGGTTCCCCTCTTCCTACATTACAGGTCGTCATAGCAATGATAACACTGCTCACTAATGCAGGACTTACCAGTAGCACTGGTTATGTCCATGGCCAAATGATACCAGGCCTCAGACTTGCAATTTGAGCCCTTGTACTCACCCTGCAGCAGCCAGGGTCCGTATCTCTCTACCTAGGGTTACCACCTGTCCCACTTTGCTAGGGACAGTCCCTCTTTGGGCAGTTGTGTCCTGACAAAATATATTAAAAATGGCAAATGTCCTGAGATTGTAGGACATAATTATGTCCCATATTTTATGTAAATATTTGCATAAAATAGTTATTTCTGTATCTAAAATACCTAAATGTTACAAGAAACAGAATAAGCAACTAAACTGCTACAAGAATAAGCTATTATTTAGGCAAAAAACTAAAGTTCTATTCTTTGTACTGACTGTGGGTATGTGTCGGCCTGTAAAATCTGATGTGTGTCCTGAAAATGTCCCACTTTGGCCATTTGAAAAGGTGGCAACCCAATCTCTACCAGGAGTCCAATAAAAACCTTGGACTCCTGCACACCCTACTTTTGCGCCCTAAAATGCAATCCCTCTCTGACTGCAGCAACCATACCCATAGTCAAGGTCAGGGAATAATGTGAAATTCCTGCCTGGCCTTTATATAGTCCACATTCCTGCCCTTGCTCGTCATACTGTAACTTTCCAAAAAGCGCAACTTCGCTTAACATCCTGCAAACTCACAAATCCATGTTTAAGCAAAGTTTAGTAATGTGCAGCTTTTTGAACCATTTCTAAATGTAACAATTATTTAATTTAAAGTCAAACAATGTTTCAGTCACCTGACACAGTTTCACAGCACTATATGTAAAAAGCATTACTACCCAGGACCTACTACACTGTAGGTCATGACTCAACTTATCTAGCCACTGGGATAGTGAAGGGAATTTGAATATCTTCAGATATACTGGGAAAGTGCCTGTAAGCATATCATAGCTTTGCTCTGTGGGTTTGTGCTTTGCTAAGCTCAGCAGACTTACAAGAATTGAATACATCCAGTTTCTATTTTTAGCTGTCTAGCTTAAATACACCTTGCTACACCTAGCTAACCAATGCAAATAAGCACATGTAAACAAAAATATTAATATTGAATGCATCCGGTTTCTATTTTTAGATGTCTAGCAGATGTCTACTGCTTAAGTAGGCTGTGTTACACCTAGCTAAGCAATGCACCACATTGTGCAAACAAGCACATAAAAAAATAAATAAATAAAAATTATTAACATTGAATGCATCCAGTTTCTATTTTTAGATGTCTAGGGGATGTCTGATGTATATTTGCGTAAAGCTAAACATAGCTAAGCAAAGCACCGCAATGTGCAAGCAAGCACATAAATATATATAAAAAAATTAAATTGCGATTTAAGGACATAAAATGTCTTGTACACCTTTCGGCCATGGTGAAATGGCCATAAGGTATGTGGCTGTGCGTAGGTCTTACACGGATTCAATATCCATGTTGCTGTGACTTCCCTTAGGCACGCACCACAATTAATATGTATGGCACGCTGCAGAGGGGGAATAGTGGCCGTGTACATGGATATATTCCATGTAGGCTCTACAAGCAGCCTACACAAACATTATTGAATCCTGTGGTATATTGTTTTCAGTTAAGCTCTTGTTATTATATGAGAGTTTTACTATTAATTTTATGCTAGATAATCCAAGTAGTTGGTCTGAATCAATAATCAGTGCACATTTCACCAAACTTAGATGATTGTCTAGAAGAAGAATCAGTTCATAATTTTGACTGTTAAGGTGTTTAACAGCAGACATTTTCAGAGATAGTTACAGAGGTAAACTGCTTTGTCAAGCAAGCCTTAACAACAGCAGGGCAAAGAAGGCAGTTGCCCCAGGTGCAGGCTATTTGGGGGTGTAATCAGCACCATAGAAGAGGTGCAAATCATTCCCTGCAAGTGAATGGCCCTGATCGTGAATAACATTGCCACTGCTTAAATGATTAAACTTATGTCTGCATTATACAAACCACGGCAAGGAACTAGTATACATAGATTTCTGATACACTTTCTGGGAAAACATGTAAGAGCAACTAGGCATAAACATTGTAGCTTAGCTTTTTTTTCAGTTAAGGTTGGGGAGCACCAACTAAGTATATTGCCTAGGGTGCCAGTTGCCTCAGATACAGCTTGTATACAAAACAATCTGTTTTTTTTTTTCTTGAACTAAAAATATTAAAATTGATTACATGTATGTTTATGAAGTGATTGTTATTTAAAATAATACATGTATTTTAATAGCTTTTACTACAGAAACAAGTTGGAAATTAGTGATCTTCATTCACATCACTGCAATTAAAGTCTGGTCATTTTATTTCCCAAACAACAATGCAGATATGTATGGTTTTGTTTTATGTAGCATTTTATTTATTTACAATATAGGAACATGCTATGATTTCTAGATTAGAATATAGCCTCTCAACCCTCACTTTTGTCAAACAAGCATAAATATTGTTAAAGTCAATTAGAAATGTATTGTGCTTACACATCTTTAAGAGGCTATTTATTTCCATTTGCGTTTTTTCTGTTGCTGTGTCTTTTAGTATTTGCTTCCTAATAATAGTTTACTTACTGACTGATCTCTGGGGAGTACTTACTTTGTTGTGGAGTGGAAATGGATATTTATTAATGGACACAAAAATGGGCTTAAAATCTACCTGTTAGAGGTATATTAGAGTATTCTCCGGGTTTGCATATTTTCTTAGGTTTTAATAAAATAATAAATAACATAAAAACTCCATTTATTCAATAAATACATTCAGTCCATGAACTGATTTCATTTTATTTATTCAATAAAAAAAAAGACTTTGTCAGCACTTTGTCATTTCATTTTATTTCACCAATAGTTGAATTCACCATTATTTTTGCTGTGCAATTTTATTATTTTCTTTTTTGGTTTTGCTTTATTGCAACTTTATTTTCTTCCACAGTACTGGGTAGACAGAAGGTATAGTATGTTATGCCTGTAGAAAGTAATGTATTTTCTTCTGTGACTTTTCTAAGGTATTTAGTAGTGATTTTACAGTGGAGAACTGAAATACACATCTTATATGGAGTGTGCTACACTATGCTGTCATCCCTAGTGTGAGTTCAGCTGTTGTATCCACTTGGCTGCTGCTAAGATGTTTGCAAGTCTTCCTTCTGTTGCTAGTATATTTACAGAGGAGAGCTTAGAGTAGCATCTTATCAGTAATGCAGTGAAACATACCACTCTCATGACTTAACTACTCTTCATAGCTTTGTCTGCACGTTTCATTTTCATGCTATATGCTATGTATGTATTGCAGCATTAAACTTAATTCACCATGGCACTTTTCTCCCATTTCTGCTGATGGAAGTATTCTCTTCTCAAATGGACATCCTTGTCACCAAAATAAGTGTTCTCTGCCCAACTGGACATCCTTGTCACCAAAATTACTAAGATATAAATAAATGTGTAAATTTACGAGGTTACACATATAAGTATGGGTGAATTATAAGTTGTGACGCAAGCATTAACAATATGCACAAATTAGCATTAAGGGAGGCATGAGTGACCTTCTTGTCAAGTAACGGGTGAGCAGGAATGAGGCTTTGAATTAATGTAATTCATAGGTAGTGAACAGAAGCTATTGTGCTACTGCAGGGGTCATACTATGAAAGTTAATTATTTCAAGTATCAAAGACCATATACTTCACATTTCCTGTATTCTAAGAAGGTACTGTTTTCTTACTGGTTTTCCACATTTGATAGGATGCATGGTAGTACAGTAGTTAGTGTTAACTTACTGCCTCACAATACTTGGCTATCTGGTTTGGCTCTTGTCTGGGGTCCTCTCTGCTCAGAGTCTAAATGTCCTTTCTGTATCCACATGGGTTTCTGCGAGTGCTCCAGTTTCCTACTGCATCCTAAACATATTCAATAGGTGTGTGTGTGTGTGTGTGTGTGTGTGTGTGTGTGTGTGTGTGTGTGTGTGTGTGTGTGTGTGTGTCTCCCTCAAAGGGCTGTTATGCACTCCACAATTTAGTTGTCTGCCTTATATCCACTGATTGACTGGATAGGTTTTGGCTTTTCAATGACCATAAAAAGAATAAAGCAAGTATTCAGACAATGACCTGATGAACATTAATTGATCAGACTAATCTATTTGTGATGTATGTAGCTAGATCATTTATTAGTCTGCAAAGTTTATTAGGAATCATCTTAAAGGAAGAGCAGAGGTGAACATAAAGTCTGCCCCAGTAAGTATGCCAGTTAACCAAAGATAGTATATTACAGTAGGGAGTAACCATTAGTGCGTTTGTTATGAATATGCAGAATTGTTACCAGCATTATAGAAATCATTTTTGCTCAAGTGTATTAGAATCAAGCCAATTTTATGATTAGCTCAGAGTCAATATGGCAATAGTCTAGATTCAGGGAATACAATTTTTTTGACCCAGAAGAGATACTGAGTTTTTGAATAGTTTCAATGGTGATATATAAAGAGAGAATTCAAACTGATGGCCTCAAAGGAATCCTATGAGTCTGAAATGCCAAGTGACTTGTTGTTATGCTATTGAATGTAAAAAAAAAAAAAAAAAAAAAAAAAAAAAAACTTTAAATGATGACAGGGTTTTTTAAACACCATCTCAGTGACTTTTGTGTGACTAAGGTGCCAGATATTTTGTGTCATTCATTTCGGTAATGTGGAAGTTTTTTATCTGAACAAAACAGTGCAGGAGACAGAATATTTTAGCATTATTTGCATTGTGTACCATACACATACTTTTAAAGTAGTCTCATAATTAATTCACAAAGGCTGGCTTAACAAATGAAACAGAAACCTGCATTTTATTTGCAGATAAGGGGCTGCTACTATTTCTGTTAACTAACTAATTAATAAATTTTAGGACAGTAGACTGTACCCATAGGTTTCTTCTCAGCAATAATCTGGGTTCTGTTCTTGCTATGACTAAACTACAGATTCAACTTGTTTATTCTACCCCTCATAATAATTATTTCATATTTGTCCCATGCAGGTGTTAGGCTTACTGGCGAGACATCTATGATGAGCATTTTCAGATGTGTAGTTTCTTGTATTTGCTTTTAAAGATCTAGAAATAGCATTAAAGGGAATTTCCTTTTCTTACGTAGGAGGTGGAGCGTGGGTCAACTCGTGTTAGGAATGTATAGTGATGATGCCTGTTGGCAAATATGTTCTAAAGTGAAACAATGAGTTGTGGCTGTGAGAATAAAACTATGGAATTCTGTCTCTCAGTTTTTGAGATTGCAATCACTTATCCAATGACAACCAATAAAAAAACACCTTTTCTGTGAAAAAAAAACATTTCATTTATGCATCTTTTTTTTTTCGATATAATAGCAGCTTTCACGCAGTGGATTCTCTTGCAGTAATTAAATGCGTATAGCACACTCACTCTGTTTTATACGGCGTCCTGAAAGAGAGCTCACCGGTTTTGCTGACTATACCTGCCTAAATCTGGTTCTAATTGTTAAACTGATAAGGCCCAATGACCTGCTCATAACAGACAGCATCCTGCAACATGTTTATAAAGAGGGATTTATAAAGAGGGATTAGAAGATCTTGTTTTCCATTCCACTGTTGACTGGAAGACCACAAAGGACCTGTCCTGGTAACAACACTTCAGAGAGTATTACAATCAACACCTGAGTACCCCAAGGTTGTGTGCTGAGTCCTCTACTGTTCACAATCCTTACCCATGACTGGTCTGTGAAAGCTAGCAACAACTACATAATCAAATTCACAGATGACACCACAGTGATGGGACTCATAAGTGGGTGATGATGAGAGTGGGTATAGGAATGAGGCCAACTCCCTGAATGAATGGTGCAATAACAATTTGGACCCGAATATCAATAAAACAAAAGAAATTATTATTGACTTCAGAAAGAGCTCTGCCATGCACCTGCCCCTCTAGATCAGTGGTGAAGTGGACAGAGTCCAAACAACAAAGCTCCTGAGGGTACATACATCAGAGGATCTTTCTTGGAGTACAAACACAGGCCAGCTAATTAAAAAAACCCACCAGCAACTTTGCTTCCTAAGAAGCCTGAGAAAACAAAGCTCTCTATGAATACTCTAAATACCATCTATAGAGGAGCCATCGAGAGCATTACCACCAGCAGCTGCACCGTATGGTTCGGTAACAGCACAATGACCAAAAGGAAGAAGATGCAAAGAATAATAAGAACAGCAGAAAATATCGTGGGCACTACTCTTCCTACCTTACAGGAGCTCTTTCAAATGAGATGTAAAAAGAGGTACCGCAAAATACTGAGTGACAGTTCTCATCCAGCGTATAGTTGGTTCACTAAACTTGCATCTGGTAGAAGATTACTGAGTATCCACTGCAGGACCTCCAGATTCATGAACAGTTATTATCCAACTGCAAAGTGCAATTCCAATCACTTCCTTATGTTCAATATCATCCAATCTCACCTCTGTGTATAACATACCTCTCAACTGTACAGATTTTCACAGAATGTCCAGAGTTTTGGCTCATATTTTTGGCCTGTACCTCTTTTTTTCCTGTCAAATCAGTGGGATGATCTCAGGATTGAAGTCACTAAATAATGACATACATTTGAGTTTCAGACTTCAACTCCATCAGAAAATGTATATTAAAACAAATCCTGTCACTCTAGCAACTTTCTAAGTTTATAAGAACAATATTTAAAATATGTTCCTGTATGTACCCCAAGTTTGTCAAGCTTTGTCCAGATTTTTTGCATTAAGAGGCTGAGAGGTGTGGTGCATAGTGTATTTTTCTTTTCAAGTGTTAATCATCTAGTTGTCAGTGTTGTCCAGTGTATATAAAGAGTGTACAAATGTGCATCAGCTACCTACATATTTACAATTGTACTATAGTTATTGTTTATTCTTTAATACCTACCATGTCATTTTTTGCATTTTTCTCCTGTAAAAGAGCCGACACTCAGAATTTCATTTAGGTAGCACTTGTTTTTCCTAAATGACAATAAAGTTTCTTTGAATCTTTTGAATCTTTGAATCTTTAATCCAGTATTGCTAGTTAGCCCTTTGCAATTCTTGCTTTGTTATTTTGCATATTGACTTTTAAATAATCTGATATAACTGTCACAGATCTCTGTATCTTTATATGTTGCCACTGTTTCCCCTCTTATGGTGTTCTCACTTTCTTCTTTTATTAATTTATTTATTTGTGACTACATGTACTTTACTTTGCATTTTGAATTTTGATTAAGTTGCCCACTTTTTAGGATACTTCCCCAATCTTTTTTTTTCCTGTTTTTGTATTTTTATATATCTACATCTATCTATCTATCTATCTATCTATCTATCTATCTATCTATCTATCTATCTGCTGTGTGTGTGCGTGCATCATATATCATTTCAGTTGCATATCTTTGTTTCATCAGCAGAAAGGCATACTTTTTGTTTCAAAACTTTTGCAGTGTCAGTCCAGTAAAATAGTAATCCCAGCTGTGCTGCAGTAGTCAACATATATTAATATCAGTCCAAAAAAGCATCCAACTGTGAAAAAACATACCAAGAACTAATGACCAGAAGGAAACACATACTTTATTTAACTATATAAAAACAGATATAAGTGCTTTCATGCC
The DNA here is from genome assembly GCF_019279795.1 of Protopterus annectens. Classification (NCBI taxonomy): domain Eukaryota; kingdom Metazoa; phylum Chordata; order Ceratodontiformes; family Protopteridae; genus Protopterus; species Protopterus annectens. Next base: position 54,253,618 of record NC_056725.1, read on the forward strand.
CTGAGATGCTTCTTCAGATCAACACACACACACATATACACACACACACACACACACACACACACACACACACACACACACACACACACACACACACAACATCAGGTGATATATAAAGGGTAAAATCATAAGAAAGTAAATCATATGACCTAGATATTGATAATAACTAATGCTTAACACAGTTATCTTGAAGCACGGGTTCCTTCCATATTTTAATGTTGGCACTTTCCCATGTTATAACTAGAATTACTCCACTTATGTATTGAGAAATGATAATTTTGTACATTCACTGAGTGGCTTGAAATAAACAGTTAACTACTATGCTAATTATTCAGAACTTAATTTATCTAGCTGTCTGTCAGAAATGTTCAATCATTTATACAGGTAAAACTAACTTTTTGAAGAACAGAATAAGTAAATATTCATATGTTATAAGCAAGAAGAAGAAGAAGAAATTAACTGTTGAACTGGCTAAGCATGTGTTAGATAATGGTGAATATTACTCCTTCAAGTTTATGGTCTTCCAGATGCTAAATTCTAATAGTCTTAAAGGTAGGGATGTTTATAATACTACTGAGAAGACATAATATGAATGTATTATAAAACTGAATGCAACTCGATATAAGCCTTAAACATCACTTGTTATTAAGATCATATGATTCACAGTCACATGATTTTACCTTTATATAACAGTTAATTGTGCATGTGTGTGTGTGTGTGTGTGTGTGTGTGTGTGTGTGTGTGTGTGTGTGTGTGTGTGTATGTTTCTGTGTGTGTTTGTGTTGATCTGTAAGAAGAGCTTTAGAACATGAAAGAGATGTCTATTTTTAAAGTATTTGATTCCTTTTAGTTGCTGGTTCCACAGTTGTACTACGATGGTACTTCCCCTTTCAGTGAGTGAACTCTCATTTACTACTAATGATCTTTGGTCATACCAGTGTTTTATCCATTATATCGCTCTATAACTTTTATTCCAGCTTGCTTACTGACATTTTGTGTAGTACTGTATCAAATGTCATATTTTTTGTCCTTTTATTTGGCTACTGGCCTGGTTCCACAGTCAAAGGAATCTATTAGAATTCACATAACAACACTTTTTAATTGTACTGTAATACAGCCTAAGAGAACTGGCAGATAAAATAACAGACATGCATGCATGACAGATTTTTAGCAAATAATAAACATAATACAGCAAAGATTTCAGCAGACTCTTCTTTCGAGATCTTTATTCATCATCACTTGTTACTTCAGCCATGTCTAGCCTTTCCTTGTATTCCTTCTATTAATTACACTTGTTTTGTAAGACTTTCTAATTGTGAACCCTTGATATGCTAGTGTCATTATCTTTTGGTTTTGATTTTCAAACAGTTGAAGTTAAACTGAAAGCAGCAGCCTCAGCGCTGCCCACACTTTTATAAAAAACAATCAGTCTGAATTCTGAATTCTTCATATTTCTGGACGCCTAATATGCAGCCATACTCTTTT